>NW_006922188.1:1283176-1284651 GCF_000298275.1 Orycteropus afer afer | reverse complement strand
ATTAGTGCTCTGAAATGGACTGGTATTGGCCATTTTGAACCAGACAATGACATGGTCTGCTATGCCAGGAATGATAAATTGAAGAGGAATGGTATCACATTCATTCTCCAAAGGAACATTTCAAGATCTATCGTAAAGTACACCATTGTCAGTACTAGGATAATATGCATATGCCTACAAGGAAGACCAGTTAATACTACTATTACACAAATTTACACACCAACCTTTAATACCAAAGATAAAGAAACTGAAGATTTTTACCAACTTTTGCAGTCAGAAATTGATTGAATATGCAATCAAGATGTGTTGATAATTACTAGTCATTGAAGTGTGAAAGTGGGAAATAAAGAAGGACCAATAATTGGAAAATTTTACTTTAGTGATAGAAATGATACAGGAGATCACATGACAGAATTTTGCAAGACCACCATCTTATTCATTGGAAATATTTTTTTTTCAGCTACATAAATGGTGACTATGGAATACACAGGAATTAAATTGGCTATATTTGTGAAAGAGATGATGAAGAAGCTCAATATCATTAGTCAGAACAAGGCCGGGGCCTGCTGCAGAACAGACCATCAGTTTCTCAAATGCAATTTCAAGTTGAAGCTGAAGAACATTAAAACAAGTCCACAAGAGCCAAAGTAAGACCTTGAGTGTATCCCACCTGAATTTAGAGACCATCTCAAGAATAGATTTGACACATTGAACACTGATGACTGAAGACTAGATGAGTTGTGGGATGACATCAAGGACATCATACATTAAAAAAAAGCAAAAGGATATTAAAAAGAAAAAAAAACTAAAATGGATGTCAGTAGAGACTCTGAAACTTGCTCTTGAACTAGCTAAAGTCAATGGAAACAATGATGAAGTAAAAGATTTGAACAGAAGATTTCAAAGGATGATACAAGAGGACAAAGTAAAGTATCAGAATGAAATGTGCACAGACATGGAGTGAGAAAATCAAAATGGCAGAACACGCTTGGCATTTCTCAAGCTGAAAGAACCAAAGAAAAAAATCAAGCCTCAAGTTGCAATATGGAAGGATTCTATTAGCAAAATATTGAACAGCTCAGGAAGTATCAAAATATGGAAGGAATACATGGTCACTGTACCAAAAAGAATCATTCAAAATTCAACCATTTCAGATGGCAGAATATAATCAAGAACTGATAGTATTGAAGAAAGAAGTCCAAGCTGCACTGAAGGCACTGGTGAAACATAAGGCTGCAGAAATTGATGGAATACTAATTGAGATATTTCAACAAAGGGATGCAACACTGGAAGCGCCCACTCATCCATGCTTAGAAATGTGGAAGATAGCTGCCTAGCCAGTTGACTGGAAGAGATCCATATTTGTGCCCATTCCAAAAAACATGATCCAAAGAGATGCAAAAAGTATCAAACAATGTCATTACTATAATACACAAGTAAATTTTGCTGAAGATAATTAAAAAATGGTTGCAGAA
>NW_006922188.1:1281071-1282351 GCF_000298275.1 Orycteropus afer afer | reverse complement strand
GATGTGGCATGACTCAAAATGAGAAGAAACAGCTGAAAAATAAATAAATGAAACATGAAATGTACAATGTTCAAATCTAGGAAAATTGGAAGTTATCAAAAATGAAATGGAACACATAAAGATCGATATCCTAGGCATTAGTAAGCTGAAATGGAGTTTTGGCCATTTTGCATGAGACAACCATATGATCTACTATGCTGGGAATGATAAATTGAAGAGCAATGCTGTGGCATTCATCATCACAAAGAATGTTTCAAGATCTATCCTGAAGTACAATTCTGTCAGTGATAAGAAATATCCATATGCCTATAAGGTGTAGCATAGTGCCTAAGGCACTTGACTGCTAACCAGAAGGCTGGTTGTTCAAACTCACCAGTCACTCCTTAGAAGGAAGGTTGGGCAATCTACTTCTATAGTGATACTGCCTCAGAAACCCAAGGAGGGGTCACTATGAGTTGGGTATGACTCCACAGCACATAACAACATAAGGAAGACCAGTTAATACTACTATTATTCAAATTTACACACCAACCACCAAAGCCAAAGATGTGGAAGTTGAGGATTTTTACCAACTTCTGCAGTCTGAAATTAACCAAACATGCAATCAAGATGTGTTCATTATCAGTGGTGATCAGAATGCAAAAGTTGAAAACAAAGAAGAATCACCGCTAGTTGGAAATATGGCCTTGGAGATAGAAATAACGCTGGAGATCACATAGAATTTTGCAATACCAACAACTTATTCATTGCAAATATTGTTTTTCAACAACACAAACGGTGGCTACACATGTTGACTTCATCAGATAGAGTACACAGGAATCTGATTGACTATATTTGTGGCAAGAGATGATGGAGAAGCTCAATATCTTCAGCCAAAACAAGGCCAGGAACTGATTGTGGAACAGACCATCAACCGCTTACATGCAAGGTCATGTTGAAGTTGAATACAATTCAAACAGGTCCACATGAGCAAAAATATGATCTTGATTACATCTCTCCTGAATTCAGAGACCATCTAAAGAATAGACTTGGTGCATTGAACACCAATGACCGAAAACCAGAAGAATTGGGGGTTGACATCAAGAACATCATCCATGAAGAAAGCAAAAGGCATTAAAAAGACAGGAAGAAGAAAAGACCAAAATGGATGTCAGAAGAGACTCTGAAACTTGCTCTTGAATGAAGAGTAGCTAAAGCAAATGGAAGAAATGACAAGATAAAAGAGCTAAGCAGATTTCAAAGAGCAGCTTGAGCAGACAAAGCCAATTACTATAATGAAA
>NW_006922188.1:1264862-1280596 GCF_000298275.1 Orycteropus afer afer | reverse complement strand
AACAATATCATTAATATCACATGCAAGTAAAATCTTACTGAAGATAATTAAAAAACGGTTGCAGCAGTATACTGACAGAGAACTTCCAGAAATGCAAGCTGGATTTGGAAGAGGACATGGAACAAGGGATATCATAGCTTTTGTCAAATGGATCTTGGCTCAAGGGAAAGAATACCAGAAAGATATTTACTTGTTTTATTGACTATGCAAAAGCATTCTATTGTGTGGATTATAACAAATTGTGGATAATATTGAGAAGAATGGGAATTCCAGAACACTTCATTGTACTCATGAGGAACCGGTATGTAGACCAGGAGGATGTCATTCAAACAGAACAAGGGGACATTGCATGGTTTAAAACCAATAAGGGAGCACATCAGGGTTGTATCCTTTCCCTGTACTTATTCAATCTGTATGCTGAGCAAATAATCTGAGAAGCTGGACTATATGAAGATGAATATGGCATCAGGATTGCAGGAAGGCTCATTAATAACCTGCGATATGCAGACAACACAATTTTGCTTGCTGAAAGTGAGGATGACTTGAAGCACTTACTGATGAAGATTAAAGACTACAGTCTGTAGTATGGATTACACCTCAATATAAACAAAATAAAAATCTTCACAACTGGACCAATAAGCAGCATCACAATAAATGGAGAAAATATAGAAGTTGTCAAAGACTTCATATTACTTTGTTCCACAATCAACACCAATGGAAGCAGCAGTCAAGACAATAGATGATATATTGTATTGGGCAAATCTGTCACAAAAGACCTCTCTCAAGTGCTGAAGAGCAAAGATGTCTCCTTGAAGACCAAGGCACACCTAACCCAAGCCATGGTATTTACAATCACTTCATATGCATGTGAGAGCTGGACAGTGAATAAGGAAGACCGAAGAAGAGACAATGCTTTTGAGTTGTGACATTGGTGAAGAATACTGAAAGTACCATACCAAAATCAAAACCCACTGTCATTGAGTCGGATCTGCCTCATTGTGACCCCTCCTTGGGTTTCCTAGGTGGTATCACTACAGAAGTAGATTGCCCAACCTTCCTTCTGAGGAGTGGCTGGTGGATTTGAACCACCAGTCTTCTGGTTAGCAGTCAAATGCCTTAGACACTAAGCCACCAGAGAACTAACAAATCTTTCCTGGAAGAAGTGCAGCTGGAATGCTCCTTAGAAATGAGACTGGCCAGACTTCATGTCACCTAATTTGGTCATATTGTTAAAAGGGACCGTTCCCTGGAGAAGGATATCATGCTTGGTAAAGTGGAGGGTCAATGAAAAAGGGGAAGGCCCTCAACAAGATGGATTGACACAGTGGCTGCAACGATGGGCTAAGGTATAGCAAGGATTGTGAGGCTGGTACAGGACCAGGCAGTGTTTTGTTCTGTTGTACAAATGGTCACTATGAGTCAGAGATGACTTGACGGCACTGAACAACAACAACATTCAATCTGTATTTAGAGCAAATAATCCTGGAAGCTGGACTGTAAGAAGATCACAGGATCAGAGTTGGAGGAGGATTCATTAACAATCTGTGATATGTGAATGACACAACCTTGGTTGCTGAAAGTGAAGAGGACTTGAAATATTTACTGATGAAGATCAAAGTTTATAGCCTTCAATATGGATTATGCCTTAACATAAAGTAAACAAACATTCTCACAACTGGACAAATAAGCACCATGATAAGTGATGAAAAGATTGAAGTTGTCAAGGATTTCATTTTACTTGGACCCTCAGTCAATGTCCATGGAAGCAGCAGTCAAGAAATCAAATGACACAGTGTATTGGGCCAATCTGCTGCAAAAGACCTCCATAAAGTGTTCTAAAGCAAAGACGCCATTTTGAGCACTACGGTGCACCTGATCCAAGCCATGGCATTTTCAACTACCTCATATGCATGTAAAAGCTGGGCAGTGAATAAGGGAGGCTGAAGGAAAATTGATGCATTTGAATTATGGTGTTGGTGAAGAATATTAAATTACCAGAAGAAAGATCTGTCTTGGAACAGAAACATCTGTCTTAGAAAAATAGAGCCAGAATGCTTCTCAGAAATGAGGATGGTGAGACTTCATCTCAAGTTCTTTGGACACAGTATCAGGAGGGACCAGGCCCTGGAGAAGAATATCGTGCTTGGTAAAGTAGAGAGTCACCAAAAAGAGGCAGACTCTCAATGAGATTATCTGACATAGTGGCTGCAACGATGGAGTCAAACATAGCATCGATTGCAAAGATGGTGCAGAACTGGGCAGTGTCTCATTCGGTTTGTTGAACGTAGGGTTGCTATGATTCGGAACCAACTCAAGCATCTAATAATAACAACAAAAATTTTTTATAACGCTTCATCATGTAAAATACTTACACCGAGTAAGTAACTTTTCCCTGAAATACTTTAAATCTTCCCAATTCGGAACTGTGAGCTTACTGTATTTTTAGGCACAAATGCGTATTATTCTTTTTTGCAAACTGCACAACCCCATTGTGTGTTAGTTTCCTATAAGTGCTATGTACATTATATGCATGTGCACGTTATTTACGTGGGCATGTTATATTTGAAAAATACGGTAAGCTTCTTGCTTTAAATATACTGCAGACAAAGTAGCCACTGGAAGAGACAGCAAGTTCCTATCAGTCCAAAACAGTATTTTTTACTATATTTACCCATTCTTGGCATGCTTGAGTACAGAGTTAGTCTTTAGATATTTTGATACTATGTTGTTTGTGGCATAAAAACATGTTATTATTATAACTCCTTGTTGGATTGTGCCTTTTATTCGTCTTTGGCCCATTTAATACTTTGTGCTTTCAATTTTATTTCTTATGATACTGATATTGCCTCTTCTGCATATTTTGTTAGCATTTGTATGCTGTATCTTTGTCCCTCCATTTATTTTCAACCTCTCCGTGTCATTCAGTGTGTTTCTTATAAACAGCATATAGGTTGGTTTCTGCTGTTTTGCTCCATATAAGAGTATTTCTTTTAAAACGAGCATTTAACTCATTAATTTTTATTGATTTGGACATATTCCTACCACTTTATTTCATGTTTTCTATCCATTTATTTACTGATACATTCAGCAAATATTTCCCCTGCTTTGTTGCTCAATCTCAAATATAGAGTCTTTATAAAATGCAGAAGAGTTGTGATTGTAACCATGGTGATGTTGATAAATAACAGACGTGTACCTTTTGGGACTATGCCTTGAAGAAAGAATACTTGTTTTGAAGTTAACAGATGTCAAAACTTGGTAAAGCTTCTAACTGTATCATATTAGTTTTGATGAGATTCTTCTCGTCCGCGAAGGTAGCTTCCCTGTAATAATGGTGCTCTGGACTTAGAGTCAACATCGGGTTTAAATTTGCCCCAGCCCTTAGATATTTAATTAGCCTCTCCATGCATCTGTAAAATGCATCAGTAAAAATCCCAGGGTGATTGAGGGGATTAACTGGAGCAACATGAGAGAGTACTTTCCACAATGCTAGTTTTACTGCAGAGTCTTAACAATGTCTATGTAAAAATAAAAGTTCATCTCTCTTGTTTGTGGTCCGTTTCCTTTTCAGTGCTGGTGTTTTGTTGGTCTACAGGAAAAGGAGAAGGCATGTGAGCTATGTTATCTGCTTGTCATTAAAGAGGAGTCAAGTGGCAGGCCATGGATTGAGGCACATCCGGGAGCATTCGGGTGGGCCTTGAGATTCCACAGTGAAGACGACAAGATAAGGAAATACCAAGGTTGGGCCGCTGACTGGCCTGGACTTCTCGGCTGACCAGCCGTTGGTTCTGATGTGAAGAGAGGTGAGGAGAGAATGTGGCTTCCTGAGCCACCAAATAAGGAAGGACAATGTCTTCATTTCATCCTAGTGTAGATGTCAACAAGCAGAGAAACTCACCCCACACCATCTTAACACCCCCAGCTATGGTTTTGAAAAGACCCAGGAGCTTGGTAGCTCTGAGCTAAGTGACATAGTCAGGAAAAGCTTGTGTGAACAAATAAAACCTTCCTTTCATTTTGTCAATATGATTTCTGACCTTCAGTTTTCCCCTGTTGCCTTCTTTTCCTGTATATAATTTACCTAGAAAAGAGGACAGCTGCCTTGGATGGTAGGCAACATCACAGAGCTGCAGCCCCCTCCCTTGACAGTGCGATTTGTGCAGGTTAGTGGTTCTGATCTGTTACTAACCAAAACTGACTCCTCAGGGAGCAATTCGGTTGTGCCTTCCGAGGTCATTTCCTTGCCAAACATTCCTTTTCAGTGAGAGACGTTTTCATCCCCTGGTAAACAATCCCCAGCCTGCAAAGAGCAGAAGGAAGGGTGCCTGTCCCTCTTCATGCTCTCCACTTAGTCCTGAGCGGATTCCAACCCCAGAGGCGTCAGTCTGCTCTATAAATTCCTTTGTGAAACCTGAGACCCTCGGCTCAGAAGGAGAGCAAAGATCTTGGAGGGGTTACAGCTTCCCTCCTCCCTAAAAGATCTGCTTGTGTTGGCAGCAGAAGCATCTGTTTTTCCAAACAAACTCTTCTCTTTCTTATGCGAATTCAGCTTAGAAACCACTGCCAGGCTGGCCCCTGGCAAGTGGAAGAGGTAGGATCACCTCCTTTGCAGGTCTACACAGGAAATCGGGGACATGCCTGGGAGGATTTTTCTAGTTGAAAGGCTTTGAGCCACTTTCCCAGACAGTCGCTATTAAAAGGGACATGGCTCTACTTAGCAGAAGGCAGGAGAATGCTAACCAGCCCTGAGGCCCTGGGGTTCAGACAGGTCCGCCCAAGCTTCACAGGCCTTTGGTCACAGTCACTGTGGTTTGTTTTCACTGAAAGAAAGAAAGACAAAGAGAGAAAGAGAAAGAAAAAAGAAAGAAGGAAGTAAAGAGAGACTAGAAAATAGGGAGGTAGGGAAAGAGAAAGGCAAAAAAAGGATAGAAGGGAGGCAGAAAGAAAAGATGAGGGAATGAAGGAAAACGAGACCGGGAGAGAAGGACAAAGAAAGAAAACAAACCAAACCAAAACTCACTGCCATTGAGTCAAATTCGACTCATAGTGATGCCTCCTTGCATTTCTGAGGCAGTATCACTACGACAGTAGATTGCCCAACCTTCCTTCCAAGGAGTGGGTGGTGGGTTTGAACCGTCAGCCTTCTGGTTAGCAGTCAAATGCCTTAGGCACTATGCTACCAGAGCTCCTCCCAAAGAAAGAAAAGAGGGAAGAAAAACCTTTAGCTCTGTGACCTCAGCTGTGCCACTGCATGGAACTTTAGCAGTTCTTCCGCCATCACCTACCTGGCACCCACCCCTTTCATCAACCTCTTTAGATATAGAGATAGATAGATAGATAGATAGATAGATAGATAGATAGATAGATAGATAGATATAGATACAGATTTCTTTGACCCCAGAATTTGGGAATGAGGTGATAAGTCTCTGGTAGCCTTAGGCACTTGACTGCTAACCAAAGGCTGGCAGTTCAAACCCATCAGCCACTCCTTGGAAGGAAGATTGGGCAATCTACTTCCATAGTGATACCTCCTCGGAAACCCAAGGAGGGGTCACTATGAGTCAGGTCCCACTCAATGGCACATGACAACAACAGTAGAATCTTGGGAGCCTCAACTTTTTAAAACAGTATGTTGCACTCTTGGCAGTAAAGGAGATATAAATAGATAGATAAATAAATAAATTAATTAAATAAAGCCAGCATTTGCCTTATTGTGAGATTTTAATTTCACCATTCTCATCACAATGAAAAGTGGGGTCTCACCGATCTCATGATCCCTGTGGTTGAACACATGTTCATCTCCCTAAATCCATGAGGTGGCTGAACGGAAGAGTGCTGACGGCTGCCTCCAGTTTTATACTCCCATCACTCCCATCTCTATGCCATTTCCAGTTAGACCATGACCAGAAAGCAGGTCATGGGTAAGCCACTCTGGCTGAGCGACTCTCCTTTCCCCAACCTTCTGCCCAGCTGGCAGGACCAAAAACGGATGCAGCTGCAGACACTGGCCTCATGAGCCTCACTATGTAGCATTCCTGTGGCTCTTGAGGAGCTTCTCAAAAATGCCGACAGTCAGAACCCAATGCCGAGCAGATACATGTGCTCCCTTGTCCACGCCCCACCTTCTGACTCCAAGCTGGGGCCTTCCGTTTTGTTTATTTTTAATTTAACACATGTTTATTGAGTGCTTAGCATGCACCAGGTACTGCTCTAAGTTCTTGGCCTGCATCCGTGAGAGAAACAAACATTCCTTCCCTCATGGAGTTTATATTCTAGGGTTCCTTTCTCACCAAAAGGTTTTGTTTATTTATTTTTAAATTAAAAAAATCTACAGAAAAATTGAAAGAATCGTCCAATGAACACCTATATACTTTTCATCCAGGTTCACCAATTGTTAATATTTTACTACGTTTGTTTCCTATTTCTGTATACACCCACACACACTGTTTTAGCCAAACAATTTGAAAGTAGATATCATGACGCTTCGCCCCTAAATACTTCAGAAAACGTCTCCTAAGAATAAGGACATTCTCCTACATTACCACAAAAAGTTATTACACTTAATAAAGCTATCATTAAATCATTAATTTTGTCTGAAATATAGTTCAAGTTCAAATTTCCTGAATCATCCTGAGGATGTATTTTATGGGTTTTGTTTTCTAAATTACATGATCAAACCAGGATTCAAGAATTTCTTTTGATTGTTATGTCTCTTTAGTTTCTTTTAATCTAGAACAATTTTCCACCTTTTTGTTTGTTTTTCAAGTCACTGACTTTTTTGAAGTGCCCAGGTCCTTCCTCCCTCTTGTTAAACGTTTCATGTTCTGGATTCACCTGAAGTTGCCTAGACCTGGCATCAATTTCCTTCAAGGAGCGAGAGCCTATGTATTTGTTTTTTATGAGGCAGAAATATAAACCTCTGCATAGGAGAACACGAACAAGAAATCCATGTATGGGCATTCACTTCACAGGGAGGGGATGGAGCATTAAGTGTTAGCTAGCATAGCTGTGTCAAGAAACTACTGAGATATCTTTTCGCCTGGGGGTGGAGCATTGGGCCTTGCAAGTCCAAAGACCTGAATTCTGATCCTGGTTCTGCAGGTGACGTGGGACAAGCCACTTTACCTCTTCATTGGTCACTTATTCCATGTGTATAATGAGGAGACAGGACTACTCAATATTAAAACTCTTTCTAAGTTCCAAAATTCTGTGTTCTGAAGAACTTAACAGCTCCTAGTTACAAGCAGAGTTTTGAGGCAGCAGAAGGAGATAAGAGTTCAATGGCAAGAATATCACCTTTTAGCTTTTCATCTCCCTGATCTAGCAAAATTTGTTGTAAAAGGTGTTTAAGAAATGTTTTTGATGGTGATTATCTTTCCTGAAGCTACAATGGGACAAACAAATCAAATTGCTAGGATTTAGGTGAGCTATAAAGAACAACGAGTGAGATCCGGTGAGATCTTAAGCACTGGGATGTTTACAAAGGGACGTTTTAGTCTTTCAGAGGGTTCTGCCTGCCTGAGTCTGGCCCTTCCACACTGCCAGCCAATGCACTAAATGACCGCTCAGTGGTTCCACTGGCCCTATATTTCTGATTCACAAAGAATCTATGCTTGAGATGTCTTGCAGCATTTTCTTTTTTATCAGGAATCCCCATACTACACCAAGAGAAATTTTCCAATACTCTTTACTTGAAGTCAGAAATTGCATTTTAAAAATAATTCCCTCCTGCTTTAATAAATTGGCCACAAAGGTTAAATGGATTTTCTGTCTATGTTTGCAGTCACAGAAGTACTTATCTCTCATCCCAAGTGGATGTCTATGTAAATGGATGTGAAGCAATTCCAAAGTTGCATCCAATCTTTTCAGAGGGTTACTATGACTATCAGACTTCTTACAAAAACACCTCACTGCAAACTCTCCCATTATCCCACTGTCCATTCAGTGAAACTTCATCTCATGAAGTAATTTTAGCTTTTCAGAAAGTTTAGGGGGAGAAAATCATGATACATTTACATTTTAACTGATTCTCCCATATACACCCATCACTTTTGAAGTTGTAGTAGCCAGTCCAGTCATCCTTATTACAGGCTCAGAATGTTGATTATTAAAGGCTCTACCTTATTAAGACTATGCAATTAGTGTAGGGGGCCTTTCACAGCCCTTCTTGACCTTTTATTATTACCTTTTCTACACAGTCTATGTTGTTGTTATGTGCCGTCAAGTTGAACCCAACTCATAGTGACTCCTCCTTGGGTTTCCAAGGCACTATCACTATGGAAGTAGATTGCCCAACCTTCCTTCCGAGGAGTGACTGGTGGGTTTGAATCACCAGCCTTCTGGTTACTAGTCAAGTGCCTTAGGCACTATGCTAACCAGAGCTCCTATACAGTTTCTAGCAAAGGTAAAAGCTTCTCAGAGGGGGAAGGGGAAGGGCAGAGGCCTTATCACAATGTCTAAAATCTTGGGAAGTTTAGAAAAATGCATTCAAATTACCATTGCTTTGACTTGAGTTTGGATTCAAGTTTATCTTGACATTTCAGTTCATGTCAAAGGAAATTTTTGTGTTATTGGAACATGCCTTAAAAATGGTTGAGATACACTGAAGTAGGGAATGCTGATAGTCCATTTTGCATTTTAGAGGCTTTGGGGAATCAACATTGCAGTCAATGTGTGATGTTGTGGTCATAAATCTTTATTTCTGCTTTTTGATTCAGTGATTTTGAGAACTCAATAAAACCTTAGGGCCCTAACAGTAGTGTTGTTCAAACTCTCTTTCTGTAGTCTGAGAATTCGAGATTCTGAGATGAAGGAATCCTTATGTGGTGCAAGCGGTTAGCATGTTTGGCTGCCAAGTAAATTGTGTCAGTTCAAGTCCACCCAGAGGCATTTCAAAAGAAAGTCATGGTGATGAACTTCTAAAAAACCAGCCATTGAAAACCATATGGTTGCTATGAACTGGAGCTGACTTCATGGCAGCTAGTATTCTGATCACATTAGAAAATTAGCTGAAATCTGCCGCTAGAATGTGTTTTCATTTGCCTCAGGTTAACCTTTTATACGAGATGTTGTTCCAGAGCCTATAAGGATAGAGGGCTGGATTTCATCGACTTTACTAACAGTCTGCATGGCTGTGTGTGTCTGTTGGTGAACACAGGTATGTATGTGTAGCTGAAATTTAGGAGGAATCACAAATTTGGGTGGACACAGCTGCCGTATGGGGTGGGGGCAAATGACCATTCCCCTGTTTATTCTGGCCATAGACTGTTGTTAAGATTGCTAAAGGACTGCAGAACCAACTAAGAGCTTTTTATTGTTAGGTGCCATTAAGTTGGCTTCAACTCATAGCAACCCTGTGTACAACAGAATGAACTGCTACCCAGTCCTGTGCCAGCTTCACACTTGCTGTGTTTGAGCTCATTGCTGCAGCCACATCTCATCGAGGGTCTTCCTCATATTTGCTGCCCCTCCACTTTACTGAGCATGATATTCTTCTCCAGGGAGTGGTTTCTACTGGTAAGTCCAAAGTACATGAGATGGAATCTTGCCATCTTTGCTTCTCAGGAGCATTTCGGCTGTACTTGTTCCAGTCAATGTTATATTCGATACTCTTTGCCAACATAATTCCAATGCATCAGTTCTTCTTCAACCTTCCTTATTCATTGTCCACCTTTCATATGCATATGTGGTGCTTGAAAATACCCTGGATTGGGTCAGACACATCTTAGTCCTCAAAGTGATATCTTTGCTTTTTAACATTTTAAAGAGGTCTTTTGCAGTAGGTTTGCCCAATGCGATATGTTGTTTGATTTCTTGACTGCTGCTTCCATGGGCATTGACTGTGGATTCACGTAAAACGAAATCCTTGACAACATCCATCTTTTGTCCACATATCATGATACTGCTTACTGGTCCAGTTGTGAGCATTTTTGTTTTATGTTGAAGTGTGATCCATACTGAAGGCTGTAGTTTGTCTCTGACAGTCATCAGTAAGTGCTTCAACTTATTTTCAGAAAGCAAGATTGTGTCATCTGCATATCACAGGTTGTTAATGAGTCATCCTCCAATCCTGTTGGTGCATTCTTATAGCCCAACTGTTTTGATTCATCTTGGTAAGGAAAAGTTATTCCACTATGGCCTTCACCTAGCACTAATGGTGGGAAGCTGCCAATATCTGTGAAAAAGAACCTTTAGGTTATGAGCAACCCAACTGGCTTAGGGCGGTTTCTATCTAGAACTCTGGGTAAAAGTCTTGACTCTCTGCCCTTTGAGAGGAGATGAAGGCAGATATTAAAATCCTACTCAAAATGCCCCCAATACTTTAGGCTTTTCAAATATAGGTGACTCTTTTGCTGGTTGGTGGGGGAGGGAAACAACCTTGAACCATGTTTGCTTCACTTTTATGACCTTCCTTTGGCATTTTAGAGTGTGTAACTGAGCCATGACTTGGCCTTAAAACCACTTGGATTCCTGGCCAGGCTAAGTCAGCCACTTCTCTGAGCCAAGAAAGGTGAGTAGCAGCTGGGGCTGAGGAAGCTGTTAAGAGGGATGGCAAAATGAGCCATTGCAAGTACAACAGTAGAACAAGGAGTCTTCCAAGTTAGAATCTGGCAACAATCCTTGGAGCCCTTCATTTTAGTGTCAAGATGGGTGTTCTAAGGACAAGGAGTATAAACAACAATCAAATTGTATGTGCTAAAATGCCTTTGGTTGTAGCAGATAAAAATGACTATTTTGAAAAATAACCTAAATGTCCATAAATATGAGATGGTTCAATAAACTATGGTATGTTCGCACATGAAGATCCATGTGGCTGCGTAAAATAATGAGATCTGTGCTGAGAGAAGATGATCTCCAAGACATGTTATTGAATGAAAAAAAATAAGTATCAAATAAACATTCAGTAAGATCTCAATTAAGCAACATTCTGTTATTTTAATTTTTAACAATAATATATCTATATATTGTTTATACAATTAAGAAAACATAATAAGAAAAATAAAAAGTCTAGGTAGAAGTACAATGTGTAAAATTTCAAGTTTTGTGTAGAAAGGCAAAATTGCCCTTGGAGCTGAGGTATATGGCACAGAGACTAAGGTGGTGTCTGGGCACGTCTCACGATCCCTGGGTGACAGGAGTAATTGCTTTCGGCCCTGCTTCTCTGCCTCTCACTTTCTCCAGCTATAAACAAGATTATAATTCTGGTCACTTGTCATTTCACCCATTGAAATGCATAAGTTCTGGGGGTTCCTGAGGTAACACTAGCAAAGCTCAGAGACCATTCATTTTCCTGCTCATTCTGGTCATAGAGTCTTGATACTGGGTTGCTAAATGATTATAGAACCAACCAAGAGCTTAACTGTTTTAATTCATCGTGGTAAGGAAAAAGTATGCCCAGTTTGAGATTATGATGAAGCTGAATATACACATTTTGGAATTTACCCTGATAGATGATCTTTTAAAGAAAGGAAGCTCCTTACACACGAATGACAGAGAATTTGCCTATAGTTGAGAATTTTATTTTCAATCTTGTGAATAAGAATGATTCGAAAGTACAATTCTGTTTTGCATGTTGTTAGGGAGCTAAATGTATTAGAATCTTTTTTTCAGAAAGCACATTCTCTCTTGTTTCATAATGACAACCTAGGTCAACAAGAACAAAGACAGAGTGCTTCTGAACACCTCCTAGGATCTGTCCAACTCACTCTTTTCCTTAAATTCTGCCATTCCATCAACCATTGCTCAAAAGCTATCCCTCTTCAGAATTTTCTTCAAAACTTCCTGACGGCCTAGTTCCATGGAACCACCCTTATAGAATCAGCCAGGTATGAGGGAATAATTGAATGATCAGAAGAAGAAAGTAGCTTGGTGAACAATTTTACCCCTTTTTACTTGTGTATTTTGAGGTGATTTGAATTCTACTGCGGTGTAGTAAATTACTTTGTATGGCTTTTCTACCCATAAGTCATTGTAAACTCAGTGGTAGAATGAGCAACTGAGGAGCTCCTGATTGTAAATGTTATCCACGTGGAGTATTTCTGTTGGGTGTGGCACAATACAATGTTCTGGGAGGTTCCCACTCTCTCTCACGTGCCTAGAGTTCTGATGCTGTGATTGGCTAGTTTGACCACCCTTCCGGGCTCAAAAGGAGGCCTCCTGGAGGCAGAACTCTCTCTCTGACTGCTGGTTGAGGAAGATGTGCTGCTGAAAGAGACACGGGCTCCTGAGACACGCGTTGCTGGGAAAGAGACGCAAGAGACACGCATTGCTGAGTTAGACACTGAGGGACCAGCACTGCTGGGAAAGAGACTGTGAGAGACTGTTGGATGAGGGACGGTGGGCTGGGAGAGAGACTGAGCATTTTTCCTGAACCTGAATTGTAGCCTGTGGTGCTTCCCTAATAAACCCCATAATCTGTGAGCTCTGTGTGGCCACTGCAGCGAATTATCGAACCCAAGAGAGAGGTGGTGGGAGCTTTGGGAGGAACAGTTGGTGAAAGGGCTGGAGGGAGGCAGCATGTCTGGCCTGGCAGGAATAGGCCTTGGGTTACTGCTGGTAATCCTGTCTTCCTCTTTCTTGTAGGGTTAGAGGAGGTCAGAACATGTGGCCTCCATGCCGTTTGCAACTACTAAGTCTTTCAATCAAGGAGTTCTGGTGGTGCAGTGTCTAAGGCATTTAACCCGAAGATTGGCGGTTCAAACTCACTAGCCACTCAGTGGAAGAAAGATGGGGCAATCTACTTCCTTAATGATTTACTGCCTTGGAAATCCAATAGGGGTCACTATGAGTCAGAATCAACTCCATGGCTTGGGGCCTGAATGGGTCCAGGAAGGAACTGCCCCAGGAAATCTGCTCTGGGCTCAGTGATTCTCTGCCACTATTGAATGGAATCAAAACTCTTCAGCCTAACATCCACCACTCTTAAATGTTTCTGCAGCAAATTACCATGTCTCAGTATCTTTCTGGGTAAAATGAGAGCATTGATCTTCCCCACCTTAGATTGACAGCTCCGGGATTCCATATTCAAGACCCTTGAAGAACCAAGGTCCTTCCCCACTGATAGCTCCTAACATTCCCCTCAGTTTGGGTCAGGCATGGAACAATAGGGCATAAAAAATGACAAGAAAAGCTTAACTGGTCACTTCTTACATAGAAAATGCATCCAAAGAAAATGTAACAGCTGTGTCCACCTCTAAGAAAAGACTAGGAGATTTTCTTTAAAATCTGAAATTTAAGTAAAACCTCACCCTCTTTTCGAATGGGATATTAAGAGAACAGAACATGTGACACAGGAGTTATTGGGAAGGTCCTTCCTTGTCAATAGGCACTATGATGGTGTAGAGATTAAAGCATTTAGCTGCTAACCAAAAGGTTGGCAGTTCATACCCAACAGCCGCTCCATAGGAGAAAGATGAGGCTTTTGCTTCTGTAAAGATTTATAGCCTCAGAAACCCCATGGGGCTGTTCTACTCTGTCCTAAAAGGGTTGCTATGAATAGGAATTTGCTCTATGGCAGTGGGTTTGGGTTCCTTGTCAGTGCTTCAGTTTTGGAGGTTGTTGTCTCCTTCTGAAAGTTCCAGAAAACCATCCATTGACTGATCAATTAAAGGGGGTAAGGAGGGAATGGCAGCCATGTTTGCTAACTAAGTTATCTGGGTGAGTTCAGGGGAATGATAGACACAGAAAGGTCAAAATAACAGCCTAATTAACACTCACTTTCTTTAGTATCTCCCTTCCCTCCTTTCTTTTACTGGAAAAAGGTTTTAAATGGTTTTGAAAGCTACCAACTACAGTTTCTTCTTGAACTGTAAAAAAGATCAACATTTTTACGTAATTTAACATCTCAGAGATAGAAATCTGAAGAGAGGTCTTTTTGAACTTTCCCTGAGGCAAAACTCATCCACTCCTCTGGCAATGTTCTCAAATCTTGTTGCATGAGTATCAACTGGCTGCTTTGAAAAATACAGATTGGCAGCATCACCATAAACCTACTCAGAATCCCCAGCAGGGCCAGGCCCCAGGGCCCTGCATTTTTTATACTTTCCCACAGGTGATTCTTTTATCTGTAACATTTAAGAAATTTGGCTCATGAGATGATCAAGGTCATGCCTTTGTGAATACTTGGTCTCCCATATTCTTTCCCTGGACCACTTGGATTCCTTCAAAGAAGAAAAAAAAATGCTGTGGTTAGTATGCTGTTTTAGAATCCAGGAAGCATGTCATGTGCTAATTCTGTTCAGTGACACCATAAATTAAAAGTGCATTACTGAATGCTTTCAATTTCTTATAATGATGGTAAGGTGGCATGTCATGGGGCCTTTTTAGCCCCAGACATCACTCCAGAGAATTCCAAACAGATATAGACAAGTGCCATTAGAACTCCAATCCATTCCTCTGAGGCTATTTACACATAGGAATGGGATGTCCTGAAGCATCACTTCCCCCCACTGAAGTGTTGATAAGTCTGGTTATCAGAAAGATATTACTGGGAGTGTGATACACTGGGCATTTACATTTTCTTGATAGGTTAGTCATATGAAAGCTGACAAAGAAGGGAAAAGAGCAGCTATGTGGTGCAATATCAACAGACAGCTGTCCCCTGACTTCTTGATAAATAGGATGATTCGCATTGCTGAGTGGTGTGGTCACTGCCAGGGGAATGGCCCTCTCACATTTCTTCCTGATTCACATATTCAGTGGGGTTGGCTTGTCATCCCCTCCCTTTGCGGCTTCCCAGACACCAAGTCTGGAATGAAAATTCACCTGCCTCTGAGTTGGCTGCTGAGGGGGGCAGGGGTGTTACTTGGGTTCCCAGGTTGGAAGATTATCTCACTCAGCCCAAGCTATATAAGCTGACTGATGTGGAGGGGCTCAGCAGGGCTGATTCAAGGGGTTCATTCCACAGGAGCAAAACATACAGACTCACTTCAGGCAAACATGATGGTGCTGAAAGTGGAGGAGCTGGTATGTAAGACACATCTTTACTCAATGATAACTAGCTCAGTCTTTGTTTTTATCTGAAAATTGAAATGCCCTTTCTTTCAGGTCTAATGCATAGGTATTCTGAAAATATCATATATAGAAAAATTGTTGGTTGATATGAAGGAATAAGTGAAACTGGAAAATATGGAGCTGCCAGTAATGAATTACCTGCATAGTTTCCATTTTTTATCTTCTCCTTTGGTTTCATTAGTAAAGTAGGGAATCACATGTAATTATCAAAATGCCTTAGGGAAATTCTATTTCAAGAACATATGTCTGGAAATGTTGTATCTCAAGGCCAAGAGTCATCAAAATAACTTAAAATGGGAGAATTTTAAATAATCAGAGGGGGTTATGGCTTTCCTAGGAGAGATGTGATTAAGCTAATTAAAAATAGATTTAAACATGTCAACCTAACCCAAGCTTTTATTTAAACAAGAGACTATGACAACGACTTGAAGGCAGTCCTGGAATACTTGTAGCTCCATGACCAGAGAAGGATGACCAGGGGCCTCCTGTAACATCTTCTGTGAAGAATGACCCCAGCTAGGTCCCAGAGTTCTGACCTTACCATCTTCTTCTTCTGTAGGTCACAGGGAAGAAGAATGGCAATGGAGAGACAGGGGAATTCCTGCCTGAAGATTTCAGAGATGGAGAGTATGAAGCTGCTGTTACTTTAGAGAAGCAAGATGACCTGAAATCGCTTCCACACCACCATGTGAGCCTGGGGGAGCAACAGTGGAAAAGTGAGA
>NW_006922188.1:1258772-1264557 GCF_000298275.1 Orycteropus afer afer | reverse complement strand
TGGTGAGTTTGAACCGCCAGCCATCTGGTTAGCAATCAAATGCCTTAGGCACTACACCACCAGAACTCCTATGGGGCAGGTTGTGGGAAATGACACTTTGAAAGACTATCACCTCTGGACTCTGAATCAATGATTTAATCTGTTCTGACCATGTCCTGACTGAAAGACAGGCTTGGAAAGCAACACATGCCTAGTGAATTTTTGATGTTACATGCTATCTAGCTAATCCCAACCAAGGGAGATCCTTCTTTTCTATGACATGGTTTGGAGTTCATGGATTATTGTTTTGACTATGTCCACTATTTTTGCTACATAATCTGGGTTGCTGGGTGAATTTCTATTATTTACTAACCACAGATAAAATATGCATAGCTGTAGTCCCAGGACATTGTGTTTTACAGGTCCTGTCTAGCACACCACTTGAAAAAGATAAGTATTACTATTTCAGAGCTTTACACTTATTATTGGATTCTTTGGGGTTAAAAAAAAAACTTTAATTTTTGAAGGTGATAAATTTCCACAGAAATCTGGGCTTATTTTTTCCAGTAATTACAAAATAAACACTTAGAGATTAGATGATGTCTCCAATTAGTCAAAGGCTGATTCTACAAGCAAAGAAAAAAAAAAGATGAAGGAAATAACTAAAAAATTAGGCCCCCAAATACTGTAACAAGAAACACTATATTGAAATCAAAGGTTTGTTATAAGATTTAATCTTTTTTTTTTTTTTGCTTGAATTGTTCAAATATGTATTTCAGATCCTATAGGGTTTGTTTAGACACAACCAGAATGCTTGTCAGTGAAACCCACCATATTATGAAATGTGAATTTCTATTTTAGCTCAAGAAGAAGAAACTAGAACAAAGATCAAAGCTGGAAAATTTAGAAGACCTTGAAACAATCATTCAACTCAAGAAAAGGAAAAAATACAGGAAAACGAAAGTTCCAGTTGTAAAGGAAGCTGAACCCGAAATCATTGTAAGCCTCATTTGGTGTTGTAGTATCACATGTCTGGGGTTGTGCTTCCTATTGCCCATGGCTGTTGAGTTGATTCTAACTCATAGCAGCCCTATAGAACAGAGTAGAACTGCCCCATAGTGTTTCCAAGGCTGTCATCTTTACCAATGCAGACTGTCACATCTTCTTCCTGTGGAGTGGCTGGTGGATTTCAACCACCGATCTTTCAGTTAGCAGCCAAGCACTAAACCACTGTTCCACCAGGGCTCCCATGGGTTTGTGCTACATCAGTATAAATACCTGTAGAGTGTTTGGTTGAATGTTAGAAGGATCATAGTAATGATCATAGTATATATTCTTGACTTTAGACAGAACCTGTGGATGTGCCTAGGTTTCTGAAGGCTGCCCTTGAGAACAAACTGCCAGTAGTAGAAAAATTCTTGTCAGACAAGAACAATCCAGATGTCTGTGATGAGGTAAGGTTTATACAAAGTACTGTAAAATCCAGCTCATTAATTTTGTGGTTTTTTTAATGCTTTACTGCAGCCTTGCTAATATGGTGCCAAGTTTCCCCCGTTGTTGCCACATATGCCAAGGAGTATAACAGAAGAGTGTAGTGGTCCCTCTATCCCCCATCTCCCCAAATCTGAATTAGTGCTATGGATTACATTGCTGTCTACAGTCCCTCATGCTTCTGGCTGATTTTTCAGTCTTTAGCATCTTAGATCCTTGGATAGACTTTAAATAAGGCAGGGCCAACAAGTCACCTTTGGAGAAGTATACCCTTAGCATTATCTTTGCTTGGACCCAAATATATTAGTGCTAGACTAAGAATCTAGAGACCAGAGTTCAAGTTCCAGCCCTCTCACTATTTGGCTATTTGATCTTTAGCAGCTCATTTATATTCTCTGGGCCTCAGTTCCCTTATCTATAAAGAGGGGGTGTTGGAAGGAAATAATGCCTAAAGCTGTTTCTGTTGTTGTTGTTAGGTGCTGTTGAGTCAATTTCAACTCAGTGACCCCATGTGACAGAGTACAGCTGCCCCAAAGGGTTTTTAGGCTGTAATCTATGGCAGTGAATCGCTAGGTCTTTTTCCTGTGGAGCCGGTGAGTGGGTTTGAACTTACAGCCTAGAGCTTAACTGTTGCATCACCAGGGCTCCTGTTCTAGCTCTGAAGTAAATTTTTCAGAAAATATGTGGCCCTTTTGCATTCTTTCCTCCATAAACTGAATGGGGGATCATTTCTAAAGTTGAGCTATAGGAACAAGTTTTTCTTAAAAATGAATTGAATTCTTTTTGATTTTTGACTTTGCTACAGTCCCAGATGGAAGAAAACTGATCTGCATGGCAGATGCTACACAAACAATGGAGGTCAAAATTCAAGAAAGGGAAATATCAGCATTTATTCTGTGAGGTAGTTTCGAACCTTTGAGTTTACATCCCTCAATGGAGACCTCTGACCACTTTGATATGTCTATTGCAAGAAGTTCAAATCTCAATTGCAGGATAATTTTTCTAGTTGCTCTGCAATGTTAGTAAATTTGACATTTCTAATTCTTAAATAAGTTCGTTGGGCAATCCTACTTCCGTAGTGATACTGCCTCAGAAACCCAAGGAGGGGTCGCTATGAGTCGGGTTTGACTCGATGGCACATAACAACAACAACAACAATTCTTAAATATGCACTCAAGTTTCTATCAGTTAGATCCTTGGAGTCCCCAGCCTTGTGCCTTGTGGCTGAAAAGGAAAAGATTTATGCACATTTTAAAATGCATTGTTATCTCTTTTTTCATCTCTATCCTGACAGTATAAACGGACAGCTCTTCATAGAGCATGCTTGGAAGGACATTTGGCAATTGTGGAGAAGTTAATGGAAGCTGGGGCCCAGATTGAATTCCGTGATATGGTAAATATATTTCTTTGCTTGGAAATGAGCCAAAATAAGTTGATTATATGAAGCTCAAGAAAACCTACAATGAAAAACTGGGCTGAAAGGATTGAAAATTGATCTGAAAGAACTGGGTAAAAAGCTCATTTCTCCATACAAAAGAAAGTTGAGAGATGAGACTTGGTCATGTGGAAAGCATTTTCCATACACACTTAGAAGGAGAGGGGTGTTCCAGGGAAAGGAAGGAAGTACAAGCTGTTGAGCAGAATTCAATATCCTCATCAGAGAGTTGGGTCATTATCAAGTCAGTTGCACTAGTGAGAAGCAATACATTTGTCCCCTGCCTTTCAACACACTCTTGTCCTTCCATTATACCCAGCAGCCTACTCATGGCCCATTGATTGCCAGTAAGGGGTCAGAATTATTTAGTTGCACACTTTATATGTTAGATGCCAATTGCCATCAGTGAGTTTGGGGCTAGACTGTATAGTAACTGAATTGCATCTATGGAAAGTAACTGCTCTTCAGACCTCAGTAATTCAGCCACTGTGATTTCTACAAAGATCAGTATATAGCATATTTTATGACCTGAAGCTTGGGCTTGGAAAAAGCTTCATTTTATTAAAATGAAGCCCATTTGACCTCATAGCAAAGTGGGAAAGGAATATCAAAAACTTGCAAAAGACTTGGCCAAAATAGAAAACAAAAGACAAACACATTTTTAAAAATAAATAAATAAATAATTCTTGTATGTAAAACTCATTGTAGTTGAGTTGATTCTGACTCATAGTGACCCTATAGGATGGAGTAGAACTGCCCCAAATGGTTTCCAAGGCTGTAATCTTTATGGAAGCAGGCTGCCACATCTTTCTCCCATAGAGTGGCTGGAAGGTTCATACTGCCAACTTTTCAGGTAGCAGGCGATCATTTAACCACTGTGCCACACTAACAAACATAGGTGTGGGATTTGGAAGGTCAGGGGCAAACTGAATAGAGGAGGGATACTGTACCCCTGGATGAATAAGGACAGTGTGCAGTGACAGCGGTAGAGATAGAGGCTATGCTAGCATAAATGATAGCAGAGAACCAACAAGAGATAGAGCAACAGGGACCCAGGCGATGTGTCAGATTAAAATTTAAATGTTTTGGAAGGGACTACTTTTTTGACTGCTAACCAGAAGGCTGGCAGTTCAAACCCACCAGTCATTTCTCGGAAGGAAGGTTGGGTAATCTACTTCCACAGTGATACTGCCTTGGAAACCCAGGGGAGGGTTGCTATGAGTTGGATTCGACGCAAAGGCAGTGTGTTGCATTTTTGCATTACTTTCACACTGAAGGACCTCTGGTGGTCCAGTGGCTAAGGTATTCGGCTGTTAACCAAAAGGTCAGAAGTTCAAACAGCCAGTCACTCCACACAAGAAAAATGAGACAGTCTGCTTCCGTAAAGAATCACAGCCTTGGAAATCCTATGAGGCAGTTCTACTCTTCCTATAGGGTCACTAAGAGTCCAAATTTTTAAATACATATGTCTAGAACTTTTGAGTGTATTTGGCAAAAGTGGTGAAAAGTTCTGGGGAGATGTGGATTTGAATATGTCTTCTGTCACTTATTAACTGCATGTCTTTGGGCAAGTAAGTTGAACTTTGTGGAACCTAGCTCCTCTTATCTGTAAAATGAGCATAGTAACACCTAACTCATAATGTTGCTGTGGGGATAGAGTGTGTAGCACATTGGTGGAACTTAGTAAACTCTCAATAAATGGTAGTTCTTATTGTTTTTTTAATTAGTAGATTTGTGAAGAGGTTCTTAATGAGACACACACATGCACACATGCATATGGGTACACACAATCATGCATACAATTCAATGTAAACATTTGGCAAGAAACTTTAACTGCAACAGTTAGAATTGCAATCTAGACAAGGGCAACCTGTGTTACCAAAGAAGTCCTAGCAAACCTCAGGATCCAGGAGTTTAGAAACAAAGTATTAATTCCTTAGCCCAGATTCTTATCGACATTGTCATGTCCAACTCCCTGGTATAGCTTGAATCCACAGCCATCCACTGGGCAAGCCGTGGAGGAAACCTGGACGTCTTAAAATTGCTGCTGAACAAAGGAGCAAAAATCAGTGCCCGAGATAAGGTACTTTTCTCCTTGTTCTCTTCCCCTCTGCCTCCCAGCCTTGTCACTGTAATCAGCTGAAGTCTGAGCCCTGGGCAGGTGGGAAAGTGGCCACTTCTCCTCTCTTGCATGCCTTGGGGTCTGGGGTAGTCTTTGTACTGGCTCCCAGCCAATCAGCAGTGTTTGCAATTTTCTAGTTGCTCAGCACAGCGCTGCATGTGGCCGTTAGGACGGGCCACTACGAGTGTGCAGAGCATCTCATCGCCTGTGAGGCGGACCTCAATGCCAAAGACCGGGTGAGTAGCCTCCTTCCTTGTTTATTTGAAATTACTCTCTGACCCAGGGTTCTCTTGCAGGGCCTAATTTCTGGTTTCAGAATCACCTGAGCCTGTTTTTTTTTTTTTTTTTTCTGCTTCTCTAGGAAGGAGATACCCCTCTGCATGATGCCGTGAGATTGAATCGGTATAAGATGATCAGGCTCCTGATTATGTACGGTGCAGACCTCAATATCAAGAACTGCGTAAGTACTAGGAACAAGGGTTGTCAAGTTGACAGAAGCGTTTCTTAAATACTTGAAACATTCCCATGATGGTATTTAGTGTGTGTGTGTGGCAGGAGGAATGTTGTGATGGTTTAAATGCCCCTGCAATTTCCATAAGGACATAGTTAGCCTTGATAATAACTCAAGTCACTTGGTCAGAGATGGAGGCAGACATAGTGACTGGAAGGTTGGGCAATCTACTTCCGTAGTGATACTGCCTCAGAAACCCAAGGAGGGGTTGCTATGAGTTGGGTCCGACTTCACAGGCACATACCAA
>NW_006922188.1:1240284-1258537 GCF_000298275.1 Orycteropus afer afer | reverse complement strand
ATGTTGTTGTTGCAATGTGCCATCAAGTCAATTCTGACTCACAGCAACACTATAAAACAGAATAGAACAGCCCCCTAGGGTTTACTAGGCTGTAATTGTTACTAGAGTAGATTGCCAGTATTTCTCCTATAGAGCAGCTGGTGGGTTTGAACTGCCAAACTTTGAGTTAGCAGTCAAGTACTTAACCATTGTACCACCAAGGCTGCATAGTGCATAGTATAGTATCTAAGAACTTTACATTTGGTCTTGAAAATAAAAGATGGTCAAAACTATTCACCTTCACAAACATCTGTGTCAGAGAAGCCCTGTTGCCTTGGCCATCCCTGGCTGTGCAAGACCTGGGGTAGTTAGAAGTATAGACACCTTCCCTGAAATCCCCTGAAGCTTACAGTGGTCAGTGCAGCCAAGGGCCAATGTGTTCAAATGAGTCAATATTCAACCTCAGTGATTCAGAATGATCCTCTCCTCCTTACACCAACCTGAAATGCATTAACTTTCTTCCAGGGTGGCCATGCTTTTGCCTTACATTTTTGAGATAATTTCCACCCATTTTCTACTTTGTTTGTCTGCACATCCTTCAAAATAATTTCCTTTTGTCTGGCCCTGAAAATGCTGTATTTGTCCCTTCTATAAGTATTAATTTAATTTCACCTTTAAGCAGTGAACATAATCAACTCTTCCTCATGGTCCGATTCTTAGTCAAATATCCTCTAATGTAAGCTTAATAAATACCACTTGGAGGAAAGAGTATAAATTATTGCAGGAAAAAAAAATGGTGAATCACTTTGCTAAGAAGGAAAAACTCCAGTCATCTTATAATGTGAATAATTTCCTCCTCTTATTTGTGTTATTATGAGTCTGAGAGGAATATTTTTATCATTAAAAAAATAACTGGCTTGGTGACACAAACAAAGAATAGCGATAAGTAGAGAGACTTGAGATGGGAAAGTGTCAACAGTATGGTTCCCTCGTGGTTAATAACGGGACTGATCTTATCTAATATTTTTTAAAACTATCTGAAAAAAAAGTAGATTCAATGAAATCTACAAAGCTGCAGAAAAAACGATTTTTTTTTTTTTAAAGACAATGAGACACTATCAGTAGAGATTAGCAAACAGACTTAGGGAAACTGTGTAATTAGTCAGAAATTAGGAGACGAATTTTAATAGAGAGTAATTCAAGGAATTTATGAGAGAATAACCTAAAACATACAAACAGGGCTCCAAAACAGGGTTCTAGATATAGTAATTTCATTGACTCACTGAATTGATATTTCAAAAAAAGACCAATAAACTACTGGATGCCATCCTAAAGATGATTAGAAATAATACACAATACATTATTTTATCCTTGTCCAAAGCTCTATCTTAATGTCTTCTGATGAATGTTCTTTAAGAAAGACACACAGAGGTGGGTAAATTTTAAAATAAAGACTAAAAGGCCACTAACTCAAATACCTACAGGGGCCAGGCAGACCACATACAAAATTTAAACAGGCAGCTAGTGGGTTTTGTGTACCTTTCCTTGGAAGGAAGATGGGGCAATCTACTTCTGTAGTGATACTGTCTGGGAAACCCAAGGAGGGGTTGCTATGAGTCAGGTCTGACTCGAAGGCACATAACAACAACAACCCCTTGTAAAGATGGCAGCCTTTCTCAACCTAGTTCATGGGTGGCTACTACATTGCCAGTCTTTTTAAAAAATTTTTCCATAGAGGTTACAAATCCAATTGGGAATTTCTCGATTTTTAAATTTTTCCAATTAATTCAAACTTTAAAAAAATGTAAGCTCTTTTTGGGCCAAAGAAAACAAGTCTACAGACGATTTGCATCTCAAAGCTGCTGGTTTGTACCCTCTGAGTTAAAGACATGGAAATATGTCAGAATAAATAGAGGTGGAAAAATTTGGGGACTTTTCATATCTAAAGACAAAGATTGAAAGGTAACATGGTTTTAATTTTATAAATATCTTGAGACACATGGATAACAGAAATAAAAATTTGGTCTTTATAAGTTATTTAGTCACATATGCCTTTGACATTAACTCTAAGAAAAATTAATTTCTGGGGCGCAGCCAATGTAAATTCTGAGTTCTGAAGAATCTACTCCTAGGAGCAGTAACAGTACCTGAGCAGTACTAGAGTACTTAAGTCAAGCAATAGTTTGAAGCAGCTCATTTACCACCAGTTTCTATCAATCAAGAAATCATTTCCCAAACTGATAGGAACTGATTTTTAATTAAGGAGCTCTTAATTGGCACAGTGGTTAAAGCATTTGGCTGCTAACCAAAAAAGGTTGGTTGTTCAAACCTACCAGCCACTCCATGGGCAAAAGTTGACGCAGACTGCTTCTGTAAAATTTGCAGACTTGGAAACCCTACTGGGGCAGTTCTACTCTGTCCTATAGGGTCACTATGAGTCAGAATCAACTCAGTGGCCATGGGTTTGGTTTTAGGGTTCTCGAGAGGGATCCACCAGCTCCCCATGTCCATTCCTCAAGGTCCTGGAGATATAGAGGCATTTTTTTAATGCAAATGATTTGCAGGCACGCTACTGCTGTTCAGTGTCCAGGGACCAGGGATTTTACCAATACCTGGGGACAGTCCATAGGGAAATGACATTACTAACCTAAACTGCCAAAAATATCCCCTTGAGAAGAGTAAAGGGCTGGCTTGAACATACAGATGGTCCTTGGGTTACAAATGAGATCCATTCTGAAGTGTGTCTTTAAGTTGAATTTGTAGGTAAGTTGGAACAGGTACATCTGGTTCTTAATTAGCTTTACTTTAGTACCCGAAAAGTTGGAAGACTTTTCAATGATTTAAAAGCTGCATGTGCAGCAAGTGAAAGTGATTGTGAAAAGAATTTCTTGTGAGAAGGGGCTGGTTCGACAGTTTCAAAGTGAGGACAAGTTATGTAACATTAAAGGACAAGTACAAGTTGTCCATAAGTCAGACATTCGTAACCTGGGGGACTTACTGTGAACTGTAAATCACGCATAGTATAAAACATTACAAACCCCTACAACCTGTACCTGTTACCTCATTAAACATACAGAGAGACAATGTGAATTTATAGATGCCTGCCACCTGGAAGTCAAGTTTTCTCATCTGTTTTGATCAGGCTGGGAAGACCCCGATGGATCTGGTGCTGCACTGGCAGAATGGAACCAAAGCGATATTTGACAGCCTCAAAGACAACTCTTATAAAACCTCTCGCATAGCTACGTTCTAAGGGAAATGACGACCCACTCTTTTACCAACTGCTATTCACTGGCATTTTGGAGGCATGACCCAGAAGAGGAGCAAGTCACAGTAAAACCCAGCTTTGGTTTATCAACCTGTTGTAAAACTGTACCTAATGAAGCTTCAGAAAGCACAGAGATAGAGCTGTGTACATTTCCATTAGCTTAGTGAAACACACCCTATTTATTTTTGTTTTATTCCAGGTTATTTATTTACTTACTTTGATGCCATTGGTTTTTAGACCCTTCAGGATTATCATCTGGCGATCAAAGCTTAATTTGTATGTAACATCTCCCGAACTTCCCAGAAATAGTTCTTAAACCAAAATAAGGAGCAATGCTGTAAGTGCCCACTTTGGTTTCATCTCATTCATGTGAGATATTTCAAGGAAAGGTGATCATTGCAGCCCCCTTTTCTTCTGAATTTTTAATGCTGAAGTTTGAAGGAAGCAATGGAAGGCATATAGTGACAGGAAAAAGAGCAATGTAGGATGAAAAAGATTCTGTGAAAAGTACAGTCAAGGCAACCACTTTACCCGGGGCCTGGTGTTTGGTACCCAGTCATGCACTGTATCAAGGTGATGAGAATGTTATGAGTGTTCGTGCAGGGCAGTGGACAGAGCAGGCAACTGAGTCATGCAGAAATGAATTTACTCAAAAAAAGATGAAAGTAAATACAAACTGTAAATGTGCAAATGTATATTGTTGTATGTACATTTTATATTCATAATAAAAACAAACAAACTCTAAACATCTTTCTCAGTCCTTCTGTACAGTATGGTGGGAAAAGACCATGTGAGAAAAGACTATTTAGAAAGGGTGCTTTCATCATCTTCCACATTTTTCAGATTAGAAGTATTCTGTAGTTGTTGTTGTTATGTGCCGTCGAGTCAGCCCTGACTCATAGCGACCCCTCCTTGGGTTTCCGAGGCAGTATCACTACGGAAGTAGGATTGCCCAACCTTCCTTCCGAGGAGTGGCTGGTGGGTTTGAACCGCCAGCCTTCTGGTTAGCAGTCAAGTGCCTTAGCCACTATGCTACCAGAGCTACTTCTCAAACTTTAATGTGTATACCTATCCTCTGGGGATGTTGTTTAAAATGCAAATTGTGATTCAGATGAAGTGGGTCCTGAGATTCTGTATTTCTAACAAGTTTCCAGGTGTGAGCTGTGGTATGCCACAATCACACTTCGAACAACAAGGCTGTGAGAACCAAACAGGTACAAAGGAGTTAAAGTTCTCTCAGGCCCAATGATGTGCCGAAAGAGACCCCTGGTGGGTGCAGAGATTACTGCAAGCTATTCAGTGTTGCTTAGAAGTTCCCACCGTGGCTTGCTTGACTAACCAGAGGTCTAACAATAATTGCCGGCATGACACATCTGGTCAATGGTTTTTGACCTTCAAAGTTATTTTTTTTGCCATGTGTTGGACCAGGTAACCTCAGACATGTGGTGAGAAAAAAGGACCATCCCTACCCTGGCCACCTGGGATAAATGAGTATTAAACAAATAATCACAGAAAGAAATAATATCAATCTGTAGCAAATCCATGATGAAAAAAGTACAGAGTGCTATGAAAGTGTGTAAGATGAAGAGGCACACAAGTTGATGAGGAGGAGTTGTGTCTACAAAAACTTGAGGTGGTGACCTTTAGGGTGAGTCTGAGGGATAAGCTAGAGTTAGTCAGTCATCCTGAGTGTTCATTTAGGTGGCAGGAAGGTCATGGGGAAGGACAAGGATACGGGGAAAGTATGGCACTTGAGGAAATGTATGGAAGTCAATGAAGAGCAATGTGTAACAGAATTACTAGCACAAGTACCCCAAAAAGCTTACTCCAGAGAGGATCATATACCTAACCATTTAGATATGTCTCTACTATTTGGGAAGGCGTGCAGAAAATCTGTTAGCTGGTCATGAACACATATGGAGTTGTGAGGATCGCTGGAGATACTTTTGTACTTTTCTACCTGTTGTGTTGTTATGTGCCGTCAAGTCAGACCTGACTCATAGTGACCCCTCCTCAGGTTTCCAAGGCAGTGTCACTACGGAAGTAGATTGCCCAACCTTCCTTCCAACGAGGAGTGGCTGGTGGGTTTGAACCGCCAGCCTTCTGGTTAGTAGTCAAGTGCCTTAGGCACTACGCTACCAGAGCTCCGGTCTCTTCTAAATCTACTTCCCACAGGCATTGGAAGTTTCATTCTGTCATTGCCTTCCCTTCCAATCCCCTCTGCCAACCCTCTACCCTCAGTGCAGGGTTCTCACTCTACCCAGTCAGATCCTTAAGACTCAAGGTCCAATTAGCTGTTTAGAGTAAAGCACTTGCAATGTAGACAACGTGTTAGTACTGCTGTTTCCCTTGGTGTGACTTGGAGGTAGTATTATGCAACCAAATTCTCTTTAATGATGTCTTCCTCAACTCCCCGTCTCCACAAGAGGTGGGAGGATAAAGGAGAGAAAGGAGTGAGCAGTTAAAACAACAACAACAAAGACAAAAATCTTATGTTGCTACGTAGAAATATTTGCACTAGTACAGAGGTAGAGCGCACATGAGACAACATGGAGTAAATTCCATTGGAATAAAGCCAAGCCATCTTTGCTAATGGAAAGGATAACCACTTCAGGCAAAAATCCTATGTCTGGATCACACAAGTGGTCAACTTTTATCATCTCCCCACCTTCCCACCTGAGCTGGCTCATGGCCCGTAACTGGTCTCTTGTCTTTGTTCTATCCCACATCCCCATGGCCAATTAAGAATCTTGGAAGTTGTTCTTGACTTTTTCTTTTTCTCACTCTTTCCTTTCAGTCAACCACCAAGACTCCTTCCCAAATAAACTACCTAAATAGCTCTTTAACCTGTTTACCTCCTCCCACCCCATGGGCCTGGCTCAGATCACCATGGCGTCAAACTGCATTACTCAAAAGGGCCCGCGATGGGTTCCTGGCCTCCAGGTTGACTTCCTGCCATTCTGTTCTTCAGGTTCCAGCCAGAGTCATGTTTCTATGACGCAAATCTGGTCAAGTCACTCTCCTCTTTAAAACCCTTCAACGGCTTCCATTTCCCTCCAGATTAACTGAAAACTTAGTATGTTTTATAAATCCTTAAAATCCAGCTGGTGTTCTTTACTCTCATGTTACTTCCCGACTGAAACTATAAGTTTTAACTCTACCAATTTTCAGTTTCTTAAAAGATCCGGGCACTAGTTGACTCTTTTCACATACTGTGCTAGCTCCCTGGAAGGCTCCCCTTCCCTCCTCTCCATGCCCCACTTCATAATAACTGCTCCTCATCCCTCTGCTCTGGGTGAGCTGTCTTTCCTCCAGGAAGCCATCATGGAACCACAGATTTTGTTAGTTCCTCCCAGGTGTGTTCCCGTCGTGTCACCCTCCCCATTTTATAACAGCAAACACACTGCCTTTTCCCCAAAAGAATCTTTTCTTCCTTTGTACAAGCAACACACACTCATTACAAACAATAAGACAGTAGAGACAGAACAACGAAGGCAAATGTTACCAACAATCTTAATTTCATGGCATTCTTTCCATGCACATTACACATACATTTAGTTTTATTAACTTTGCTTTCAACTGAAATTATTCCAGACACCGCTATACATGGTATTCTGTTTTTTGAGTGTACAATGAATCATTTATCTGATAATTAGACATTTAGATCATCCCCACACACACACTACTTTAGACATTGTTGCAATGAGTATCTTTATCCATGCACCTTTTATACCTAACTTTCTGAAGAATAAATATATGGAGGGAACTATGTGGTTAGTATGAAATTATATTCCTTTCTACGATATATTATGGTTGCCTTTCCCCACAATTTTGACAATGCTGGGTTTTATAAAGCAGCTCTGGTGGCATAGCGCCTAAGGCACTTGACTGCTAACCAGAAGGCTGGTGGTTCAGACCTGCCAGCCACTTCTTGGAAGGAAGATTGGGCAATCTACTTCCATAGTGATACTGCTTCAGAAACCCTAGAAAGAGTCACTATGAGTTGGATCCGACTCCATGGGAGGCAGTGACATTTTTTTTGGCGGGGGGTGGGGTGGTGTTTGGGTTTTATAAATCCTTTTTCATCTTTTTTTTCTTAAATATATGTATATGGAGCTCTGGTGGCGTAGTACATAAGGTATTTGACTGCTAACCAGAAGACTGGAGGTTCAAACCCACCATCCACTCCTTGGAAGGAAGATCGGGCAATCTACTTTCATAGAGATACCACCTCAGAAACCCAAGGAGGGGTCCCTATGGGTCGAATCAACTTGATGGCAGTGAGTTTGGTTTTTTATACATATACAATTTTCCCCCCACGTATTACTAGGAAAGCTCAGCATCTTCATGTTTACTGGGAGTTTTTGTTTGTTTGTTTCAATTGTCCACCTTCTTTGCCCAATTGCCTATTTTTCTATTAGATTCCCTAGAGAAGCAGTGCTAGAGAAATCAGGATTTTGGGCAAGTGATTTACAGAGTGCTCTGTAAAGGAGCAAGGGAAACAGGACAGTGCAGGAGCGAAAGAGAGGCAAAGATGTGGCTTTGGAAGTCTGTCCTCAGCCTGTCCCATGGGGAGTTTGGAGCACAAAGTGTACCAAAGAAGGTAGCAGGCTGGGCCCTACAATCCTGTACCAGTCATGGGCCAAGGGTCAACGTCAGAGGGAGGCAGACCTTCTCGGGCAACTTTGTGTAAGGTGACTTCTGTCAGCACAGGGCAATCTTCTAGAGAAGGGTAAAGATAAGCCATTAGCACTCAACACTTGAAACAGCATGTTATATGATATAGCTTTTCTTTAAAACAATTTCTTAGAAATTAAGGATGTCATGAGAATATGCATTGTAAATGTATTTTCCTAGTTGTTTGTACTTCTTTCTAACATATTATAGAAAATTGATCTCTTTTTCTGTTCTTTAGCTTTGATAATCATGCCTAGAAAGGTCTTTCTCAATCCAAGACTATGAAATATGTACCTATATTTTTATCTACACTTTTCTCTAGTAATTTGCAGGTTTTTTAAAAATTCAATCTTTAATCAACCTGAGTTTATTGTGGTGGTTACTGGGTGTGAAATAAGAATACTTGTTTCTTTCCCAAAGACTAAAATAGTTGGTATTGATTCTTCATCTAGCAGTAAGTACATTCTATGACAGGCCCTGCTCTAAAACCTCCACAGACACTAATGAACCTAACTAACACAATAATCCCACAGGGAGAGAGAACCGATGAAGGAAATGAGGCACAGAGTGGTTAAGTAATCTGCCCAAGGTCACAGCTAGGAAGTCCTAGCAGAGTGATGATGTTCACCGCAGTTTGTCTTCAGTCCATGCAGTTAACCAGTATACGGCAATGCCTCTTCCAAATACGTAACCAGTCGTCCCAACACAATTGACTGAATAGTGCCTCATGTCATCTTGTTGGAGTGTCCCACTACACTTTCTGGATTGCTGCATCAGTACACTCTTGTAGCGACTGGAGGTGCTTTGTACGCTGTAACATTCAGCAATACAAACCCCTCCCAGTATGTTCTTCTCTACTTTCCAGCTATTTGCTTTATTTTCAGATGAACTTTTAAGTTTACCAGACACCAAAACCAAAAGTATCTGCAGGCTTTCTGATTTTGACTTTGTTTTAAATTCATAGACTAACTAGGGGAGAAGTGGATCGACAACTTGTCTCTTCATCCCCCCAAAAATGAAATGTCTCCTCCTCCCATGTATTTCAGTCTTAATTTCCCTTACTTCTTTGTCTTTTCTTCATAGAGATGCTCAACTTTCTTGGTTATTTATGTCTTTGTGAATAGGATCATTAAAAATATATATATTTAGAGAGGAGGTGATTGTTAATTAAAAGAAAACTATTAGCTTTTATTTATTTTACAACTAGCCATCTTGCTGAACATTTTTTTTTAAAGGTAATCTTGTAGCCCCTGAATCAGCAGTGGTTCATGTTATTACAAAAAAAAAAAAAAAAAAAACCTAAACATTAGAAGGAAACCTGACTGCTACCATTCACTGGCGACCAGCCATCATTCTCTCCTGATTGGAACAGTGGAATAGGCATATATATAAATAGAAAGCAGGTACACCTGTGAACACATACCATGCACGTGTGCATAAATGAAGCAGCCATGATATTTTCTTAGTTGCTTCTCGAGTTTTCCAAGACATTTATCCATCATTATTTTACCTTCTTTCTAACCTTAAAGTCCTCATATATGCCTGCTGTGATTGGGGCTAGTATCTATCAGTCATTTGAAAAAGTAGTTTAAGGCAAGTCATCATAAAAAAATCAAAGGTATATCCGTTAAACATTTGAGTTTAAAACATAAAAATGTATACTCATTTGCCAATCTTTTAAGGAAGGTCAGTCTTTTCTTGAGCAAACGGATCCAGAGACAGGAGAGCTGATGATGAGAGTTCTCTTCCGAGTTCCGGTTTCTTGAAAGTAGCCTGGGAACTTAGGACTCCAGTGACGGACTCTGAGTGCAGAATTATGACTAGATCTTCCCTGACCTTGGTTGTCCTGCTCACACCATTCCAAAGATCTTTTTAATAGCTCCCCTTTTTTGAACCTTTCTGTGGTGCAGTGATTTACTTTGCGGGGCTCTTCTAGCCATGGTCTTTGTGGCACCCCCGCGATGAATGGGTAGACCTATGCAAGTATAAGGTGCTTGTGCCCTACCAACGGGATTGGATAGCTTGTTAGTAATGTAAGTAAGACACATGGGACCCTTGTGGGGTAGGGGGACCATGGAAATAAGGTATATAGAACTCTAATGTGGGGATTGGTTCATTTTGTCATTCTGTTAGGCTTAAAATGAGCCCTCCTAGAGGCAGAAGGGGGAATCTCATTGCCATCAAGAGAGAAGTCAAGTGCCATGGGAGGGACAGTTGGTGTCAAAGTTAGTTTAAAAAAAAAAAAATGTTGGAGGGTGGCTGCCTGTCTGGCTTCACAGTAACCAGCCTTCGGCTGCTGATGGTGAAGTTAGAGGTCAGAAGAGCCCACCTCCATGTACTTTTTGCACTTTCAAAAGCATCAACTTTGTTTTCCTGGGCATTTTTTTCCTTATATTTCATCAATTTTCATATTTTTAATTTAATTTACAATACAGCTACAGGTACCTGGCAAAGCGACTGGAAAGAGATCCCTATTTCTGCCAATTCGAAAGAAAGGTGCTCCAACAGGATGCAGAAGTTATTTAACAGTATCATTAATATCACACACAAGTAAAGTTTTGATGAAGACAATTAACTGTGCTCATGTGAAACCTGTATATAGACCAAGATGCAGTCATTCAAACAGCACAAGGGAATACTGCATGGTTTAAAATTAGGAAAAGGTGTGTGTTAAGACTATCCTTTCACCACACTTATTCAATCTGTATGCTCAGCAAGTAATTTGAGAAGCTGGGCTATGTGAAGATCACGGCATCAGGACTGGAGGAAGACTCATTGACACTGAGCTAAACAGAGGACACAACCTTGTTTGCTGGAGTTGAAGAGGACTTGAAGCACTTACTGATGAAGATCAAAGACTGTAAGCTTTGGTATGGATTACACCATAAAGGAAACAAAAATCCTCACAACTGGACCAATAAGCAACATCATGATAAACAGAAAACACTGAAGTTGTCAAGGATTTCATTTTACTTGGATATACAATCAATTCCCAGGGAAGCAGCAGTCAAGAATTCAAACAACATACTGCATTGGGTAAATCTGCAAGACCTCATGTAAGTGTTCAAAAGCAAAAATGTCACTCTGAGGGCTAAGACGTACCTGACCCAAGCCATGGTATGTAAGTGTTCAATAGCAAAGATGTCCCTCTGAGGACTAAGATGTACCTGACCCAAGCCATGGTATATTCAATAACCTCACATGCATGCAAAAGCTGGACAATGAATAGGGAAGACCGAAGAAGAGTTGATGGCTTGGAATTAAGGTGTGCATCTGCAATACAAAACACTGCCAGAACAACACATCTATCATGGAAGTACAGCCAGAATGTTCTTTAGAAGCAAGGATGGCAAGACTGCTCATGTACTTTGGACCGTTATCAGGAGGGACCAGGAGTTCCTGCAGAAGACACTGTTTGGTCAATGAAAGAGAGGAAGACACTCAATGAGGACTGACACTGTGGCTGCAACACTGGGCTCAAACATAACTAGGACTGTTGAGGATGGTGCACGACTGGGAAGTGTTTCGTTCTATTGTACATGGGTTCCCTGAGTCAGAACCAACTCAACAGCCCCTAACCACACCACCACAATATGAAATACCTGTTGCCAAAGTGTCAACTCAGACTCACATGGTGACCCCACCTGTGTTAGAATAGAACTGCACTCCACAGGGTTTTCAATGGCTGCTGTTTTGGAAAACAGATCACCAGGCCTTTCCTTGGAGCTGCCTCTGGGTGGTCTCACACCGCCAATCCGTTCAGTTAGCAGCCAAGAGTGCTGTCTGTACCACTCATCATCCAGGGATTCTACAATACTAACTGGAATAAACAGACTGGTGAATAGACACAGTTAACTTTTGGTAAACTCAAGGGGAGTGAGGGCAGAAGCCAAATGGCTCACTAGAAAGTGGCAAACTATCGGTGTGTGGTCTTAGCATGCAGTGGTCATGTTTTCCAGAGGGAATACACAGAGCATGGTCAGGCCATCAAATTGGCCGAGTGGAAGTTGGTTAAAAATATTTTGTATTTAGAACCATTGTGTTCAACATCCACAATATATATTCATGCAGAGATGTGTGTGTGTGAAATAGTCTTCTTGTAATTTGCCGGAGTTTTTATTTTTGCTTATTTTAACATCACGAATGGACCTTAAATTTTATCAAATGTCTTTTTGGCATCTTTTAAGATGATTCTGACTTCTCTCATTTGATCTATTAATATAACATATATGTTGTTGTTGTTGTTGTTGTTATTTGCCATCGAGTCGGCCCCGACTCCTAGCTACCCCTCCTTGGGTTTCCGAGGCAGTTATCACTATGGAACTAGGATTGCCCAACCTTCCTTCTGAGGAGTGGCTGGTATAACATATATATAGCATATTAAAAAGAATGTTCTTAAATTCTTGGAATATATCTCACCTGATTAAAGTGTAGTATGATTGCAATAAGATTCTCTTTACCAATATTTTATTTAGGAATTTACACTCATAAGTGAGTTTGGTGTAAAGCTTTTATTAAAAATTTATTGCCGACTGTCCGAACAATGTTCTTTTTCTTAAAACATTTTTACTCAATTATACCTCCTGCTCCACTCTCTCATTCTGGAGCCTGTGTGTTGATAAAGCTTCCTGGGTAGTGCAAGCAGTTTGCACTCGCCTACTAGCCTAAAAGTTGACGGCTTGAACTTCTCCAGGGCTACCACAGAAGAAAGGCCTGGTGAGCTGCTTATAAACATTACAGACAAAGAAACCCTGTGGGGCACAGTCCTACGCTCTAACACATGGGATCGCCATGAGTCGGACACAACTCGATGGCCACTGGCTTGTACTGTAAGAGCCTAAATGCAAATTCTGTAAAAAAGACATGATGATACTATACCCTATACTCACTGCTGTCGAGTTGGACCTGACTCATAGCAACCCCCTCCTTGGGTTTCCGAAGCAGTATTACTAGGGAAGTAGATTGCCCAACCTTCCTTCCGAGGAGTGGCTGATGGGTTTGAACTGCCAGCCTTCTGGTTAGCAGTCAAATGCCTTAGGCACTATGCTACCAGAACTCCCTATGATGATACTAGGAAAAATAAAATTTATTTCCAAGGCTGGTTAAGTCAAATTCTTTAATGCTTTTAATAGAGTTACTAGGAAAATCATTATTAGGTTTTCAGGGATTTCCAATACAAAGAATGAATTCTATTCCAAGTTCATCATGAAGGTCAAAAGCAGCGAAGCAAGAGGCCTAGTATAGACACAATTATGTGCGCCTCACGTAATTCCTCCAGGAGTGTCTATAAATTTTGTAAAAATTCATTTTAGAAAGAACTTTAGCTTGATGAGTACATGTCAGAGAAGCTTAACAACAGTCTATCAACTAAAAGTCACCTCTTTACAAGTCTTAACAGTAGTCTTCAAAATAACCACTTCTTGAATGGTAAGATTAAAAAATAATAAGCCACGTATACCAAGTAAAGCAAAAAAAGCATGAGTTTTTAACAAAACAAGGAACATTTTTAATGATTTCTTGGAATATCAGAACACTTTTTAATTCAATTACACCTGCCATGATTTATCACTTACAAAAAGGATAAGGGAAGTAGTTTTTGTTTTTCCCTAAAGTATACCTAAATTCATTAAGCTGACAGCCTTTTTTTTTTTTTAAATGGTTCACTAGGTTTTGTTATTTTAATGGCTTGAAATACAACGCTTTTCTTATAGACTATTGAGTTTTAGCTCCAAATGAAAACAGTACATCATACAAAAGTGTTATTTGCACCGTAGCTGGTGAAGTATAAAAGGGCAGAGGGCGCACTGACAGGGCTAGACCGGGCACTCCTATCAGCCCTCGCACTTTGCTTTCTTGCAAGCTGGCAGAGACTCCTCATCCCCTTCTGATGACCGAGGTTTCTTCACTGTAGAGACAATTCCAAAAGCAGTTTTTCTAGTTTCTAAAAAACAAACGGGAAAATCACAATGCTTGAAGGTAAAATGTGATGAAAAAAGAGATGGGCTAATAAGTATCAACATAATACTCTGACTTCCAGCACCAGTAAATGATAGAACCACAATAAACTGTTATGGGTGCTGACGCCAGTTACTGTCATTACCTGTTTTCCCCAACATAAACAGATACTAGTGTGTTATGAACATCTAACTCACTGTTAAAGATTACCTTAAAGGGTGGAACTGCAGAGCAAGACTATTTCTAATGGTCCGTCCCTGACATTTTATGCAGCCAGAACTCAAGTCACAAATGTTGGTACCTCAGAGGTTTGATATATGGTAGAAAGACAGATGAATCAGAGAATAAATACAACACCTAACCTTACTGCTCCCATGGTGGTATGCAAAAGCTCTGGTGAAGCAGTGGTTAATGCATTCAGCTGCTAACCAAAGGTCAGTGGTTCAAACTCATCAGCCACTGTGTGGGAGAAAGATGAGGCCAGTCTACTTCCATAAAGATTTACAGCCATGGAAACCTTACAAAGCAGTTCTACTCTGTCCTATGGTGTAACTGTAAGTTGGAATCCACTTGGTGGCAGCTACTCTGGTTTTTGGATGGTCATGTGCATGCTTGTCTCATTTGACAGCACGTACTGTATCTCCTTCTACCTAGATCACCTCTGTTGGCATTGTCCTGCCAACACCCAGCAATGCCTGCTATGTAATGTGTCCAATAAATACTTGATGAGCGAATGAATAAATCTAAGCTCTCATGTTCATTGACCTCTTATATACTGGCTGACAACAACAAAGAAAAATGGAAATCAGGAACGCTTCAGTCAGGTTGGCAACATTGTTAAATTTAGCCAATTTCTGGGCCATAACAAAAAAAACCAAACCCGTTTCCATCGAGCTGATCGGACTCCTAGCGACTTCCACTGGGTTTCCAAGGCTATAAATCTTTACAGAAGTAGATTGTATCATCTTCCTTCCATGGAACAACTGGTGAGTTTGAACCACTGACCTTCTGGATAGCAGCCAAATGCCTTACCTACTATGCCACCAGAGCTCCTTTTAACTTCTGGGCCAGGCACTGTGTAACAAACAGAAGTACAAAGATGCCTTACAGACTATACTAACACCTTCTCCCACTGCACACCTGATAAGGTATAAAGGCAAATGATGCACTAGAAGGAATTAACTCTCTGACTCAATCGAGGAATGTATCACAAAAGAGGTGACAACTTTGCAAAGAAAGAGAAGTAAGAAGAATCTGGTGTTTTTCGGTAACAATGTGGCTGGTGTGAAGGAAAAGTATGAAAAAAACTAGGGGAAAATGAGGCTCGAAGGATAAGGGTCAAAAGTGCCATGAAAAGAGATTCAAACTTTGTCCTTAGAAAATGGGAAGGGACTAGGGAGACAGATTCATTTGGTAACAAGAGTATAGAGTCAAAAGAACTTAATGAACAGAAATTTAGTTAATTATTTCTTATCTCAAGTAATAAAAGTAAAAGAGTTAATAAACATTACTTTCCCATTTATCAGAACTAATTTACCAAGTCTACTAAAACTCTGTCAGTTATTTTAAAAAGCACTTTAACTTATATAAAAGGGCAAAAACTGCTCTCAAGGTCACTAAAATGCCAACACAATCAAAGAACTTCAAAATAAATGGAAAGTGCCAATGATTTCCACTTCACCAAATGAAAAATATTGCATCTAGAGATGTTTATTCATATCATTATGATTCTGAGTAGTACTGTGACACTCACTTGAACGAATAAAAATTAAATTGCAAAAATGAGAACTTTTCAACAAAACAAAATGCATTGGTTTCAAAATTATTTTCATTCCATCTCAAGAAATGTTCTATTACGATCACATGAACATTTACTATTTAACCTAAGCTGATAAAAACGGAAAAATCAGAACTTTGTAATTATCAAATAAGGTTAAATCTCTTAATGTAAATACATCATTTAAAAATAAATTTATCCTGCTCCTGAATATATATACCCCAAAGAATTGAAAGCAGCAACTCCAACAGACACACGTACACCAATGTTCACCACAGCACTATTCACTATAGCCAAAAGGGGGCAACAACACAAGCATCCATCAGCAGATGAATGAATAAACAAAATGTGCTGTCTATACACACGTGTGGTATATACATACATATAATTTTACTATACAGAGAAATGAAGTCCCATCACATGGATAAACCTTGAAAACATTATGCTAAGTGAAGTCAATCAGACACAGGAGTACAACTCCTATATGATCCTACTTCTATAAAATATCTAGAATAAGTAAATCCATCAAGACAAAAGACGGCACAGTAACAACAGAAGCAGCAAATAGAGGTAACTGGTAGCATAGTGCCTAAGGCACTTGACTGTTAACCAGAAGGCTGGCGGTTCAAACCCACGAGCCACTCCTCGGAAGGAAGGTTGGTCAATCCTACTTCCGTAGTGATACTGCCTTGGAAACCCAAGGAGGGGTCGCTATGAGTTGGGGCCGACTTGACAGCAAATAACAACAACAACAACAACAGTGGCTCAGTGGTGGTTTCGCTTTTTTTTAAATCCCTATTTTCCTCTGCCCCCAGCCCCTGGTAACCACTCGGGGCCAACTCGACGGCACACAACAACAACAACAACAACACAATCTTTCTGGAGCAGATTACCTTGCCTTTCTCCTGTGGAGCCACCAGGTGGTGGGTTCAAACCACCAACATTTTAGATAGCAGCTGAGCACTTAACTGCTAGTATCCTATTTTGTTCATGAGAAGTCAAGGCAGGTGTTCCCAGCAGTTCTATCGTGGTCCAATGGCTGTATGAGAAAATGAATTCCTCAATCATAAACCCAATTCTCTGACCCTAAACCCCTTCTCTTCTCAACTTCTAAAATTCATTGGCTTCTGGAGCTCCACAGAAACCATCTAATTCTGATTTCCCTGAGGCAAGCCTTCCACTGTTGAAAGTCAGATACTATGTGTCCCAAGTCTTCTGTTTTCCAGATGTCCATTATTTCCGTAAAGATTTCCCCCCTCAGAAACCCAAAGCGGGTCGCTATGAGTCGGAATCGAGTCGACGACAGTGAGTTTGGTTTGATTTTTTTATCCATATACTGCTTTCAACCCCATCACAGGATTAAGGTTTCCAGACTCTTTTAAGAAGCTATTTACCATCTTCTAGTAGTGCCCCAATGCACCGCTGTCCTTAAATGTGACACTTAAAACTATACAGATGCCAGCTAGGCATTTGTGCAAAGTATAATAATAAGAGTTTAAACCCCCTTGCCTCAGAATCCTTTATTTCTTATAGTGTAACCTAAAACTGAATTAGCAGTCTTAGGAACTGTCTCATACTGATCCCTCTGTCAACCAAAGCCTGGGTAACTATGTAATTTATCACCTGTATTGGGAATTTCAGCGTTTAGTAATTCTGCAGGGACATAGGCATAAACTAGGACTGTTCTGGGCATACTGGGGTGAATCACAATGCTACCTAACGCCCACAAGCCTTTTTTAGTTAACCTTCTGTAAAAAGCCTACCTTTATATATTCCATGCTGAATAGTTGAGTTTGAGTTAAATGCAAAACTTTATTTGTATTTTTCACTACTACATTTTGTTGCTGTTTTTTTTCCCCTAGGTTTTTATCTATTTATTTTTATTTTAAGAGCTTGTTTTACATTCAAAGTCACACGTACATTTAGTTTCATTCCCCATTCGCCATGTCCAACCCTAACCCAGTTTCCTCCCCTCCCTACCCTACAACACTCCACCTGTGCCCCTCATAATCATGCACTCCTGCCTGTCCTGCATTTCCTCAGTTTGAATGTTGGTCCTTTGATGTCCCATGGTCTATTGCTCTAAGGGATGTATTACCATTGAGTGTGTGGGTGCGGCATCCTGGGTTGAGTGGTCTGCGTGTACATCTTGTTAACTATTGGGCTGAGAGCCTAATTTGTTGCTGTTTTTAGTTTCCCTTTCTTGTTTTAATCTATTTTGGAATACCACTTGTTATCCAAATTTTGATAATTCCTCATATTCATTTAAAATAGGTAAAATAATGGCACACTTGGCAAATCATGAACCAACTCTTCCTTAATTTCAAGATACTCTCGATAAAAATCTCAATGTGGTCACTCCCAGAGCTTCTGCATTGGGGTCTAGGCTATAAAACAATCTCAAACTAAAAACGTTGAAGTCAAAGACATCTGGTACACTATCCGATATGCAGCCTATATGACTATGAGACCAAAAGAACTAGATGGTGCCCAGCTACCACTGTCAACCACTCATTGGGGGATCTATCTAGGAGGTACTTGATAGAGAGAGAGAACAATGTAGAACAAAACTCAAAATCATTTGGAGAAAAATAAAA
>NW_006922188.1:1227910-1239899 GCF_000298275.1 Orycteropus afer afer | reverse complement strand
AAAAAAAAAAAGAGGCAGACTAGTGTAAAATAAAATGTCAGTTGAAAACGGGCAATCTGTGTATTCTTAAACATGTAAACAGGAATAAATTAGAAAACAGTCATGATGAGCTATAATATATGCAAAAAGTTATGGCCTGAGTGTTAGCCGCGTTTTAAAAATGTATTACCACATATTTGAACATTTCAATTCTCTAAAACAGTGATTTTCAATGGAGAAAGCACGCTCCTCTGGACAGGAAGGAAGAGGAAAGGAGATGTGAAGCCTCTCAAAATGTGAGCTGGGGCACACAGCTATCTATAGCTTGAAGGACCACATACAACACCAACTATATTTATTCTACAAATGACAGAAAGTGAGGCCTGAAGTGCAGGGTGAGAAAGCAATGAGGGATTTAGTTAAAACAGGCTGAGAAAAGATGACCCGAAAAGGAGTTAACAGGACAGGACAATAAAAGCAGGTATGTCCACCTATACGATTAAAAAGGACTTGCTTCTAACATGAACATTTGATGTTTTCATTGGAAGGACAGCTCACCTCCGTGGAGAAGTGCTGCTCTGCAGTTGGTGGACACCGCGGCCTTGGCCTCGCTTTCAGACAGCCCAAACAGCAACCCTCTGGTGGGGTCATTAAGGATTTCAACCCCGAGTCAGCCAAGGACACGAGACTCACACAAACAAAATAACCATGCCAGTTCACTTGGTCAAACTAAGAGAGAGACTTTACTTCCATACAGTTCTGAGCCCAACAGGAACCCGCATCTAAGAGGAGACTCATTTAACTCTCTGTTTTTATAGCAGAGTCCCTCACTTCTCTTTTCTGATCTCACCTTTAATCCAGAAACAAAAAGATGTTCTCCACAAGCTGATGTAGTTTTTTTTAAGCTATTAATCAGTAAATTCACAGTAAAATGTTGAAAAAAATATTTTGTTAACTCTAATACCACACTGAACTCCAAATTTCCTAAAAGAAAATTCCAACTCAGAAAAGGATACAAGTTTGCCACATCATATGGCCCTCTTATTTCTAAAGGCTAAAATAAAATGATCAAAAAAGAGAGATATCAAAACATTTTAATGAGTTCATGTGGAGTAAATTAACAGGATACTTAAGTATCCAAAAACAAGATAGACAACTGCAGAATTTTTAAGACATTTAACATTTTGATAGATATCTCAAGTTTTTGAAAATACACAAAAAAAGAACCTTGAAAATCATTTTGTAATAGTATAAAAGAAAAAATATTTACATAAACAAACTGCAAGCCCAAATGGAATGGGGATAGATTTTACGGTTCAACAATTACAATGAGCAAATGCAGTTAAAAATGAAAATGTCCAATAAACATTCATTACATTGCTATAATTTCTCTTCTAGAAATTTTTCAGTTTCCTAACTTGAAAAGCAAAAATAAAGTACTTAATGTCAGACTTACCCCTTCTGCACCACTAGATATAATTACGTTCTACAAAATAGAAAGTGATCAATATTAATTTTATATGAATGTGAAAAAAAAGTCAAAGTCTTACAATATAAATAACTAGACAGCACATTTTAACATTTAAGGCTTAAATATCAACTTCTTTCAAAGATAAGGTAAATAAATAAAGTGAAAGAATGGCAGATCACGTATCAAACTAAAGGTAGTAAAGGTAGCCTTTAATAAGAAATAAGAATACGTTCTCCCAACTGATCTTAGGAAAGATGAATTAGTTTAAAAGGTCATAACCTTAATTCAACGCACTGATGATAAACAACTGGTATCTAGACTATTTATTCTTTTCACAGTAGGTAAACTGCAAATTCCTTAGAAAAATATGGCTTTTCCACATCTTTCCTCCCCTTACATAATTCTTCCCTCAATATTTTCCCTTCCTTTACAATTTGCAAAAGCTCATCAACATGGGGGAGTATGTTTCTGTGCCTTGAAAACTTTCCACTTTATGGATAAGGAATTGGTTTGAAATTCCAGTTTATTCACAATAATGAACTGTTAAGTTTAGAAACGTCCTAAAGTTATGGACCATACCTTTCCTTTGCAGACCTGCATCAAATTGAGGGCACTGGAAATTGTGTACCTTCTCGTTGTGGAGTCTTTGATGGCAGGGCTGTAGACAAGTTCAAAGCCTATGCCTCGGTCAATCGCCTTCACAGGAAATAAAGAAAATAAATCGCTGGGGATAAACACACACTGTCTAAATTTATTTTCACTAATTCCCTCCAATTCCGCACCCCCGCCCATTGCCCATTTCCTGGATGTCAAGGTATAGCCTTAAACAAAGTGGACTCACGCCCAAATGGCACCATCCACAAGGTGAGGAAAACAGATCTGGGGCTGTTTGATCAACAGAGTTTATCTTATCTGTGGGGAAGGTGACTTTATATAAACAGGAATTATGATGAGGCTAAGGAGAACCAAGTCCCAGTGGGTTGGTAGAGGGGCTATTACTCCATAAACTATCAAAAGGAAAACAGGGACTTGCCCCCTATTCTTAGGGTAAACTGTAAATATAGTGCAAACACATTAAACCAAGTAATGTGATCCAAGAACAAAGAAAGAGACAAAGAAACAAAGTTAAAAAAGTCCCAAGAATGGAGGTGGGGAAGATGTCTCGGGTAAGTCATGTATCACCCCAGTCTGCGGAATGAAGGAATAGTAACCGCCACCGCCAGTGCAGTGCTGCCTCTGTGCCTGGAGCTGTGCTGAGGTATTAGAGAACCTTTACAATAGCTTTATAAGGCATTACAGCAGAATCTGCTGATCGCCCTTGAGATTGGTTCTACCCTTTTTTTTAGTAATAAATGTTGTTATTGCTGTTGAGTGGATTCTAAATCACACCAACGCCACGTGTGCAGAGCAGAACTCTCCACGGGGCACTTAAGGCTGTAGCCTTCTCAGAGCAGATCACCAGGCCTGTCTTCCCAGAAGCCTCTAAGTGGACTGGAACCACCAACCTTCTGGCTAGTTGGTGAGTGCTTAACCGTTTGCTCCAGCCAGGACTTTTTCCTTAGTGATAGAGCCCCTGATTTTCATCTTGGGCTCCTGCCTGACCAAGAGAAAAGATGGCAGATGCCCTGACAACTGTGCTCAGCTGCAGAATGATACTGTTCTTTTATGTGAGAAAAAGAAACTTCTTCTTATTTAAGGCATTCTTAATAAGTAGGCATCAGTGTAGCATTTTACAGGTAAGAAAACCACCTGGTAGGGATGGAAAGGAAATTGAAATCAGGTGAGTCTCAACCACTACTGTATGTAGCTTCCCTGATGAATGACACAGTAGCTCCACTCACAGCAGATGTTTGGAGGGTCACTATGCATGGAATGGTGAGCTTACCTTTTCAGGGTTTACAGTTCAGTGGGGGAGACCATCAAGTAATCATAAAAAAATTGAAAACTACTGTTGTGTAAGTGCTTTCAAAAGAAGTCTGGGGGATGGGTGAGAGAAGAAAAATAGTTAAATAGTGGAAGGAGGAGCATTTTCAGACAGAGGGAAAAGCATGTGGAAATTCTCTGTGCTTGGAGGGACCACGTGCTGCATGTAGAGAAGGCCAGACAACAAGGGGAAGCCCTGTGGTAGGAGCCAAGGGCCAAGGAGGATGAGAAAGGGCAGTGGTGCAGGTCTTTAGCCTGGGACAGAGATGAATCCTAACAGCAATAGGAAACATCAGAAGGATTTTAGCATGCAGGTGATAATTGCATAGGTCTGTAATCTATGGGTGCAATGATCTTTTGAATGGACAAAGACAGGAACTTGAGGCACACATGAGGCATAAAGGTCCAACTCTGCCCAACAGATGAGATTCTATTACCCAACGGAGGACAAGCTGGGACTACTAAAGGTCCACTCCTGAACATTTAGCGGGAATGGAAACGCTTGCCTTTTTCCAGAACGGAAGTCCACCTTGATTTAATTGAGGTGTACCAGGAAGTTCCCTCTACCTCCCCCTCCTGAACACGTATTTTCGTTCTTCTACTCCCCAATTCTTCCCTTTAACTTTTCTTCCTGCCTTAGATCTCCTATATTTTAGACATTCCTACCTTCTCTGTTATTGGTTTAGTTAGAATTTTAATGCTCTTTCTACACTGCAACCTTCTCTACTCCCCTTTTCTAAGGACCCTTTCCCACCTCTAATTCTTTGACTTGTGTTACTTCTGGTAATCACATTGATTATGATACTCTTCTTGCTGTAGTTAAATGTACACTTCATTCTTTGCACTTAACTTGGGTACTCTCCGAAGCTGGTATCAGGACACCTCCTTGCAATATACAACAGTCTTTTATACAAAAGGTATGTAATGTATTTATGTTTTGAATGAATAAGCAAACAGCTTACAGAAAAGACAAAGGTATCATGTGATAATGCTGTTCACCATGTACTATCCACCATTAACGGAACTTAGGTGAACCTGAAAACATTCCGTTAGCCATATTTGCAACTATCTTCCTGGCTATTTCTCTTACCAAAACCACTAATTAGACAAAGAGGCTGACTTATATTTCTTATCCTCAACCCTCCAGTTGCTGAACTAAAACACAAGGCAGTAGGAGGTAGAAGAAGGAAATAAAAGCTGTGGATGATATATTGAGCTGGATGGCCAGGTCCCAAAACACTCTTAGTGGAGTGAATCTAAATTTCTAACCACTTGTAGAGGTCAGATCAAGATGAAAACCCCTTTTGTGGGGAGGGAGGAGGAAAAAATTACAATTATCGACTTAATTATCTTTTAAGAAAAAAGTTATGATTTTGATCTATGGTACATTAATCAAGTTCACTTGCACACTGCTAAGAAAATGGAGACAGGGAAATGAAAAGCAATGTGTTACTGAAGGTTGCAAGTATTTCTTTCCTAACACATTATAAATTTTTAGATAGATAAAATACAGACTCATTACCTACGACCCTGCATCTAAGATCATTTTAACGCAAATTACTTTAAGCTCATCAAATGATTGTTCATAAGAACCTCTTCATAAAGAGTGACAGTGCCCGCCTGATTGGCTTTTGTTTGCATCTTTGACCAAAGGCTCTGAATGGGCGGATGACCGGATTTCATTGTTAATGAGAAATAAGTTACAAAAATGTTGCAAACCAAGAGCAGGTGTGTGACACTTGAATCAAGAGACACTGATGATAAAATTTCAAGGGCTGAGCAAAGCTTTAGAGAAAGAAAAAGAAACAAAAAATGGGGAGATAATTACTGGGACAATATACACATTCCCTTTAATTTCATAAAAGTTGGTTCTTTACTGAATTCAAAAGGATGACACCCTTTTAGTGTATCTTTTTTTTTTTCCTCTTGAATATGTAGGTTCATATGATTCATAAATCAAAGCAAACTAAGAATGCATTTTTTATTTTTTTAGGAAAATCAAAGGAAAGGTAATGAAAATGTTATGCTTTAAGATAATCTTTCTCAAAACCTAAGATTCATAAAGCTCATGCTTTGAAATATGAAATTATTCTGGCTTATCAAAGAGTTCTGCTGTAAAATAACTGTAACTACAGCATTTCCCAATGTGGAAAATGACAGGAGAGCTTTTTATTGTTGGGATTGTAATCGGGACTGTGAAACCAAATGTGCATGAACTGCTGAGAGTAAAACAAATGTGCTTTGTAAACCTGAACCTAAGTCACAACAAAACATTAAAAAAAAAAAAAAAAGCTTTGGAACCAGAGGGCTGAAATCCAAATCAACCTTCTGAGAGAGATGTCTAACTATGTGTGACCCACAGACTATCTGAGTCTCAATCCCCAGGCTGCTCCCCAAAGCTGAGGAGCTACGACAGATGTGAAAAGTGCTAAACTACAAAGTGATACATAATTAGAAGTCATTTGATCATCCAAGAGATGGAGCTGCATCTAATTCTTTAGAAACACATCTATCCCATGATAGAGTGTGATGCCTATACAAGTACCTAGGCCCCAGAAGAGTGTGGCAGGAGTTTTGAGAGGGAAATATGTAATTGAAATTATGGTGCCCAATGAATGTGGTGAGGATGACAAAATGGACAAGAAATGTTAAGTTATACAAGGGGAATGATTTGCAATGCTCTGCCTCCTGGGCTTTCCTTCAAACTCCCAACCTTCTGAGCCTATAATCCTCATGTGGCTTCTGGCCCATAAGTAAAAGACTACCTATCTTGACACTCCTGTTTTTCATCACCACATAATGCGGAAACCTTATACAAGTTAAGATCTGTACTGTTTTCTCATGTGTCCAATAAAATGATCTCAGAAAAGCCAAAGTAACACAACTGCACGTGGCAAAAGACAGGTTTATCCTCAAGCCCAAGGCAGCACGCGAGGACGAAAACTTGAGATTAAACTGTTACCTACAATCACTACATGATGAAAGCTGACGGCCACATCTTTCTTCCAGAGAGCAGCTGCTGGGTTCTAAGAGCTGACCTCTCGGTTAGCAGCCGAGTGCTTAACCACTGTGCCACTAGGGTCCCTGTGCTTTAAGCTCAGTGAATACATGTCCATACTTCATGTAAACATACAGCTCCATACCCAGATTCGACACTCTGTTACAAATAATACATACACTGCTAGACATCTTTTATTGTATGTTTCCAAATTTCTCTCTTAAATGAAAAGTAGGTGAATAAATGAATGAGGACTTTTCTGCTTCCTGACCAATTCACACTGCAGCCTACTTCTTTCTATACTAGATGGAGACTAAAAATAGTGTTGTTCAGCTTCTTCCCCCACTCTACCATCTAGTTTTTATTAACATATGTAAAATGTTCACACCAGGGGAAAAAAAAAAAAAAAGCAGACACTGTGCTAAATACTGCATATCCTTCTCACTTGTCAATTTTTACCTTCCAGAATTCTTAAATTAAGATACGTGGGAATTAAGCCAAAAATATCCATCAAATAACAGAAGTTTTTCTGAACTTGCGGATGGACTCAGGGGGAGAGGGGGCTGTCTGACTGCCGCTGCCTTGAGCACTCTTCCTCGCACTGCCCAAGTGCCCCACTTCCCGCACTGCACATGCCTACTGCTGAATGTTGGCAACTCGCCAATGAAGGACCACAGCAGACTCTGGCCGGGTTCCCAATCGCACCCTGATCTGCTCAGACAGACATATATCATTCAAAAAGCAAATTGTATGGAGGGCTTTTACAGGAAGAGGAGCCCTGGTGGCACAATGGTTAAACACTTGACTGTTAACCAAAAGGTTAGCAGTCTGGATCTACCAGCTGCTCTGTGGAAGAAAAGACCTAGCAATCTGTTCCTGTGAAGATTTCAGCCTGGGGAACCCTATCGGGCAGTTCTACTCTCTCTGATAGGGCTGCTATGAGTCAGGATTGACTTGACGACACACATTATAATAAGATGTTGGGGTAATGAAAACAAAGACCATGACAGTCGGTGCTCTCTAGAAACTCACAGTCTGTAAGGCACGTTCATGAGAAACCCAAGTGAAAGCCCTCAAACAGCCATGGGGAATCTTACCAATGAGGCATGAGGAACAATGTGCTTTGCACAGCTGTCCATTCCATGGCCTTGCCATTAGCATCACGTGCTACTATCTCTTCCCAACCAAAAACACAGTACTGCATGTGGGTTTATTCAGGTAAAGTCATCTAGAAAATGTCTTTCCTAGTTCATGAAGGGGAAGAGAAAGGTAAAATGGTTGTTAAATCTAACCACGATCTGCGAATGACTCCACTGCCTAACTTCAGAGGATGTCATTTAAATAAAACCTGGATTGGCAGTTTGAGGCCGACTGTAAGCTTAGCAAACTGCTGGAGACAGAGGCTGCCACCTCTGGGGAGGAACAACATGTGAGGTCAACAAGACTGTCATAAGCTTGGATATTGTTATTAGGTTATGGCATTTAGCACAGGTACCTGTAGCACATCAGAGACGTCATTTGACAGGGAATTTGTCCCAAACCTGGGACTCAAGAGCTGAACAAGCCTTCATTTTTCCACATTCAGTAAATGAGCTATCGAACACAGGTCTCAAACTCTAAAATACGATGTCTTGGGATTATTTGTTTGTTTGTTTATAAGTACTGGCAAGAACGTGGAAACACAATGATTTCAGTATAAATAATACTGTTATATGTTCAGTAGTACTTTCACTATTTACCAGAAAAGAGCTGTTTTATAGCTTTTCCTTTAAATATATGACTTTAGATCAATTTCCCTCACGTTGTTTCCTCCAATTCTCAACATCAAGTCAACTTCCTAACAGCAAAGCCAGAGAAACAAAAATTGAGGAAACTGTGGCTCTATAGGGAGCTCTGGTAGCGTAGTGGCTAAGGCACTTGACTGCTAACCAGAAGGCTGGCGGTTCAAACCCACCAGCCACTCCTCGGAAGGAAGATGGGGCAATCTACTTCAGTAGTGGTGCTGCCTCGGAAACCCAAGGAGGGGTCGCTATGAGTCAGGTCCGACTCGACGGCACATAACAACAACAGCAACAACAACATGGCTCTACAGAGACAAGAATAGGAATTACCAACTTTGAAAAAAAAAAATGTATACAATTTAAATTTTCCAATTCAGACAGGATTGGGTATTGTACGTGTCTGTTAGTTTCTGAAAACGGAAGGCTGAGTTTTGGAAGCCACTGTTCTCAAATGACATCCTAACAGTGATGCAAAGTTAACAGCTGTGCTGACCTCACAGTTACCAAAATAGTTACTGATATGAAATACTGTCGCCTTCGTGTGGAATGGTGGGCAATGAGACTTACGAGGAGGTATGACAGACAGAAGACGGAGAGGAGAGAAAATTATGTGAAAGAGCAACAGGGAAGATGGCTTAGCAGAGGGAAGAACAAAAAGTCCCCAAACCCATGGCCGCCCTCTTCGGCTATTACAAGAACAGCCCTGGATCTCTGAGGGAATCAGCGTGCTGTAGCGCAGGGTTAACTTCCCATCACTGCAAGGTGGTTCCATGTCCTGCTCTCCCGTCCCTCCTCAGCTCACCGGTGTCTCAGGAGCCCTCTATGTTCTTTTTCCTTCTTTCTTTACTGCTCTGTTTGGTTTGTCCATGTTCAGGCTTTTACTCTCCAGCATTATCAGCTACCCTCTTCTTCAGAAATATCCTCCACACATTTTCTTTTCTAAGGCCTTTCAAAAAAACCCAAATCTCCATAATTTACTGGACATTTTATAGTTTACACTTCATTCTCCTTGTAGACAGGCTTACAAAAAACAAAGCCCTCTGTTCTAAAACTGCCTCTCATTACCTAGCCTTTCTTTTTCCCTAGAAGAAAACTGGTTTCTTCTGCCCTTGTGCCAAATTGTTAGTGCAAGCTTCCATACATTCAAACATGCAATGAGAAGTTTAATACTCACCACATTAATAGGGGGTCTTTTGAAGTAAAATGGTAGCTTCTCTTTTACAGTTATGCAGACTAAATCCACATCTAAATGTGTGCAAGCAACCTGCCAAGAGAGGGAAAGACAGGTCAAGCCAACAAGAAACCTAGCAGAAGAATCAGAGATAGGGCCTAACTTGATATAAAGAAACAAGCAGAAATGGTTTGCTCCACAGGTGTTAGGACAGTTCCATGCTGAAATACATCAGACACTTTTCAAAGTCTACTGCTTAGCCATTCCTTCATTTCAGCTGTTCTAATGGTTGAATTATAACTCAGCTGAAGCAGAGTGATGTGGCCACAGACCTTCCTCACAGACAGGGCATAAAGACCCTCTTATTTTGATGACTTGCTACATAAAGATGGGCTGCTGAGTGAAGCTAGGTTTCTGGAAGGTTACTTGAGATTATTCCACAAATTCAAGAAGAAACTAAACCGAAAGGAATGTATGCATGGCCCATGCATTGTACAAATTTGGCCTAAAAAGTCTACTGAGTGGTTGAAGAAACATTACCATGGCATTACTGAGGGCACTTTGTTCTAATCCTAATGGGAACAGTCCACACAAATGCTCATTGTCTTTGTCACCACTAAAGGCAGAGCTCTTACAAATCAAATGACACTGACATAGTTTTTCAACTTTTATTTTCCCTTTCCTTTGTTCTAATTTTTATTATTTGTTGATCTATACTCTGCATTTGCTTCCCAAGGAGATTTGAAGCTGCTTACAAAAATATACACACAAGATAAACAGATAAGGCAGTCATGGCAAACTAAAACTCAGGAAAAGGGAAAACTAAAATGAAGCTAGGGAAAGGTTACTAGTGTAAGAGTGAGGCCAGGAGGCACTTAGAAAATACGTATCTGGCTCTGATGTTGCCATTATTTGCTTTACAGTGATAAAAAGAATTGGCTGCTTTGTATTTATTGTATTAAATATACACTTAACTGACCATGATTGTGTGCACAGGCTTGATGAACCAATTCAAACTGCCAGGTGGCTATACCAGCAAGCTGACACTGGTTGCATAGACCAAGGAAAAGGGAGAGGGTACAAGGGGGCAATAATGGCCTGCAGAATCAGCGCCAACCTTTAGTAGTGACAGCAATGTCATACTTTGTTCCTTTACCTTCAGAATTCCCACTTTAATCACCCCCTCACCCACCCCACAGCTTCATGAAGCAAGTGGTGATCCAGGCTGCCTGGCTTGAAGACATTAACTCAGTAAACCCAGGAAGGAAAGCTGCCGGGCAGAAAGACCTGCCCCATCCCAGTTGCTACAGATGTCCAACTCATTTTGTTGTTTTTTTTTTTTTTTACTATCAGACTGGTAAAGATAAAAGAGTTGAACAATACGCTGCTGGCACAGGAACGAGTAACTGGGCACTCCAGACCAACACCAATCCACTGCCCCAGAGCTGCTTCCAAATAATAGTGATCCTATCGGACAGAGCAGAACTGCCCCATAAGGTTTCCAAGGTGTCAATATTTACAAAAACAGACTGCTTCATTTTTCTCCTGGGGAGCAGCTGGTAGGTTCAAACCACTGATATTTTAGTTAGCAGCCCAATGCTTTAACCAGTGCCACCAGACCGCCTTAAATGGGCACTCAGAGGGTCTTTAGATCAGCATAGGGTCTTGAAAAGCTCTCTGACTACAAAACCAAAACCAAACTGCCATGGAGTCTGACCTGACTCATAGTGACCCCTCCTTGGGTTTCCAAGGTGGTATCACTATGGAAGCAGATTGCCCAACCTTCCTTCCAAGGAGTGGCTGGTGGGTTTGAACCATCAGCCTTCTGGTTAGCAGTCAAGTGCCTTAGGCACTAAGCCAAACACAAACCACTTGGGCCAGTAATCTCACATATAGGAAAGCATCTATAGATAGTATTGTTAGTTCCTGTTGAGTTTGCTTCAACCCACGGTGACCTTACGTAACTCAGAGCCAAACATTGTCCAGTCCTCTATCATCTTCTTGATTGCTGGCAGACTCTAAAACACATTCTACAGATATTGCCTACAAATGCTTAAGGACATTACAACAGGGACCATTATTGCAATACCATTTGCAAAAGTCTACACACAATTAGCATCATTCAATTCAACTTAAATAAGTGATGGTCTCTTTATACAAGGGAATATACCGTCCTTCAATGTAATGAGGTAGATGTCTAATTGGTATTATTCAACAATCTCCAAGTGATACTGTTGGGTGGAAAAGCAAGGTATTAGGTAGAACGGAGGGAGGAAAGGGGTAATGAAAGAAGTAAATAATATTTCTGAAGAAGTACACAAGAACTATTAGTGGAAGTTGTCTCTGGAGAAAAGGAGAGGGAGTTTTAGGTGGGAGGAAGGCTTACGTTTCAATGCGTACCCTTTGCTACTGCTGGAACTTATTATCATGAACATAAATTATTTTTCCAATGCAAAAAGCTGATTTTTATCCTTAGCTGGTTCATTTTTTAAAAGCCTGTTGCGGTGTAGTAAATTACTTAGTGTGGCTTTTCTACCCATAAGTCTTTGTAAACTCTAAGGTGGGAATTGCTATTAGCTACGGAGGAGATCCTGATTTTAAAGTCGCCCACCTGGGTTATTTCTGTTGGGCGTGGCACAATACAATGTTCTGGGAAGTTCCCACTC
>NW_006922188.1:1220076-1226545 GCF_000298275.1 Orycteropus afer afer | reverse complement strand
CACTGGGTATATACTCAGAAAGGGGCCTGTGCAGGAGGTCCTGGATAGAGTGGGAGAACAATGTGCAACAAAACTCAAAATCATAAAGAAAAAAGACCAGGTTTATGGGTCTGACAGAGCCTGTTGAGACCCCTGAGACTATGGCCCCTAATTATCCTTCGGGTCTGGAACTGAACTTACTTCTGTGGCTTCCAGCCAAACAAAAGACAGGCATATAGGGTGAACATTTACATCAGGAAGATATACTCCCTTAGTGATCAATCCTGGGAGAACAAAAGGGTGGTGTTTGCACAGGGAAACAACTCAAGGGGCAGGAATGCATAGGAAAGGAGGACACAGGGAAGAGGTAACTACAGGGAGGAAATGGCAGGAGAACTGTTACATTGTGGGGAATTGCAGTCAACGTCATGAAACAAAATGTGTATTAACTGCTGTGTGGAAAATGAATGTACCTGTAAAGTTTCACCTAAATCACAATAAAAACTGGAAAAAAAATAGGTGTATAGGAAATCTTCTGAAGTATTTGTTAAAAATGGAGATTATAAGGCTCTGTCTTCAATGATTTTTGTTCAGTAAGGAGGGACTGAGGACCTGCATTTTAACAAACACCTCATGTAACTGAAAAGCAGTGGAGCCAGAATACTCCCCAAAAAACAACGCTTTTCAAGACACACACTCTACTCTGGAGCCTGAGTTATTGGTAGTGTACTTTACAGTGCTATAGGACAGGGCACAGATTTCGAGAAAAAAGAGAACATCTGCAAATAATTTATACAAAAATAAACATATTTTGGGGAAGCAAGCTTGATTTCTTTAAACTGACAGGGTCTACAATCAAAGCAGTCTGGAGACCACTGGTTTAAGTAACTTGAATTTGACCAGTTGCTTGAAATGGGAGTAACTGACTCAGAAGCTTTGAAACTGCTATGCAACTCTGCCATTCCACAGCAGCTCCCTCCCAAGAGGCCAGGGCCAATGGACCCTCCTCACAATGTTTAATCTTTGCCTTATCCCTGGGGTAGCTGGTTGGGAGGGTCTCTTATCTACCAGACACCTTCCAGATACATTTTCTCCCACAGAAACAATGTTATATAAGGTGGTTAGATTTTATACTGCTAATTAATGTGTGTGTGTATGTGTGTGTGCATATGTGTATTCTGACTCATCTTAGAGACTTCATTTTAGAATATTGTAGCTACAGGGACACCTGTTAAAATTCTAGATAATCAGCTGATAAACTAAATAAAATCACTTACAGAATGCATTCTGTCAAGCAAGAGAGTGCCTGTTTTTGACCTGATTCCAATGATATATTTTTACAAAAGCTTTATGTTTAAAGCTCTGGTGGTATAGTGATTAAGGTAGTTGGCTGCCAAGCAAAAAGTCAGTGGTTTGAACCACCAGCCACTCTGTAGAAAAAAGATGGAGCAGTTCGCTTTTGTACAGATTTATAGCCTTGCAAACCCAATGGGGATTGCGATGAGTTGACTCAATGGTGGTTAGTTTGATATTATTACTTTCTTAATGCTTAAAAGAAAGACAACATTTAAAATTAATTTTCTACAGAAAACAAGGAGAGCTCTAGCTTGCACAGAGCCTTAAAGAATGAGTAAGACATGGACAGATAAAAGGAAGGGGAAGTTCCAATTTAAGAATCTGTATTTTCATGTAATGTTGAGCAATTGTAGAGTCAATTTCAAACAAATATTTTACGAATTATTTACTGCTTTCTGCTATCTCCAGAGTATTTCTTACCACTCCACGCACCATCAATAAGCATGTGTTTGGCCAATTCAAACTTTTGAATAGTGAGAAAATAATAACGTGAACTTCCATAAAGAATTACATTGTACTGTGAGACACAAGAGCCCTAGCTCTACACAAATGTCTCATCTAAAAGCTGAAAGATTTAGACCAAATCATTTAACCTGAGTCTCAGTTTTCTCCTCTATAAAATACATCCCAACTATCCCATAGGATTTTTGTGATAGTTAAATGAAATACATATGTAAAAATATTTGGGAAGTTAAATAAATGTTTATCTCCCACCCCAAAATGCTACTTTATAGTGTTTTGCTTGTTTTCATAATCACTAGTAGGTGGTTTAGTGGTTAAGATATTTGGCTGCTACCCAGAAGGTCAGTGGTTAAAACCCATCAGCTGCTCTAAGTAGGTGGTCTACTTCTATATTTACAGCCTTGGAAACCCAATGGGGGTTGCTATGAGTCAGAATTGACTAGATGGTAGTAAGTAAGAGTAGAGGGCTAGAGAAATGAAAACCATAATATACACTCTTCAAAATCAATCCAAAACTCCAGTGTACAACAAAAGGTCTAACATATTACTAAATTTAAGTCTACCTCACAACTAAGTGGCATAAACGAAACCGCTGTTATTTAACAAACTGTAAAATGCTCTTGACCCTCCTGAGGCATTACACTGGTGGTTTCAGCACCGAGTCACACACTCCTAAGGAACTTGAAAAACCAGAGATGGCCAGACTCAACCCCTAGTCAGCTGGCATTTCCAGCGGTGCTGGCTGAATCTGCCAGACTTTAAAAAGTTCCACAGAGGTCTCTGATGATTAAGAGCCACTTGCGTCTATGCACCCCTTTTTCAGAAATGTAATTCTTATACATAACAAAGGATCTCACCAAAAGGTGGCAGGCATTCATGGGTGATGTATGCTGTTTCCCTCAATTAACCTAACTGAGAGTGGGTAGTGTGCTTTGGAAACTACACTTACCACAATCAGCTTCCTTAGTCAACAGCTCCATCTACTGGATAAACTTGGGGAAAATCTTCCTACAAATTCAGAACAGATTCTGCTTAAAAATGAACTACGCTATAAAAACAAAACATCAAAGACCAGTATACCAATTTTCTTTCCTGTGATAGCCTTTTGTCAGATGCATATTTTTTTTTTTTTAATCTATATGATGAACTTTCTAAAAGTGGCTATACCCCATTGTGGAAAACTGCAATTAATGTCTTGAAACAAAATGTGTATGAACTGCTGTGTGGAAAATGAATTTGCTCTGTAAACTTTCACCCAAATCACAATAAAAATAAAATAAACAAATAAATAAAACAAATGGGAAAAAAAGCAGCTGTACCTCACTTTACACAGTAAAACATTTCTGAAAAACTGCAATACACTCTGCATTTATGGTGTTATGAAAAATATTGAAGACACTGTGGACTGCCAGAAGAACGAACAAATCTGTCTTGGAAGCAGGACAGCCGGAATGTTCCTTTAAAGCGAGGATGGTAAGACTTCGTCTCTTATACTTGAGTCATGGTCAGGAAGGATCAGTCCCCGGAGAAGGACATCATGCTTGGTAGAGTAGACAGTCAGCAAAAAAGAGGAAGACCCTCAATGAGACAGACTGACACAATGGTTCCAACAATGGGCTCAAATACAGTAATGACTGAGTACGGTGCAGGACTGGCAGTAGTTTGTACACAGGGTCGTTCTGAGATGGAATGAACTTGATGGCACCTATTAAATGGTGGCACAAAGGTTAAGCAATGGGCTGCTAATAAAATGGTTGGCGGCTCAAACCCACCCAGCAGCTATGTGGGAGAAAGATCTGGCGATGTGCTCTCATAAATATTACAGCCTAGAAAATCTTCTAGGCCAATTCTACTCTGTTATGTGAAGTCACTATGAGCTGAAAATCAACAACAGCACCTAACAACATAAACCCATTGCCACTGAGTCAATTCCAACACACAGCAATCCTAAAAGCCAGAGCAGAACGGCCCATAGTTTCCAAGACTATAAATCTTTACAGAAGCAGACTACCTCATTGCTCTCTCTTGAAGCAGCTGGTGGGTTCAAACTGCCCACCTTCTGGTTAGCAGCCTAATGCTTTAACCACCACACCATGACAGCTCCTTAACAACAACATAATCATTTAAATAGTCTAAAGAGTTCTGTCTCAAGTTGGTGAATAAGCAAACATGTTAAACTTCTTCTCCACTTAAAAAATCATTGAAACAGGAATTTTAAAAGTATAAAGGAATTAATCTAGAGCAGAAGGGGGATGGTATCAGCTGATAGTTGACTGTGAAAAATTTCTGAAGATTACAAGCTGATGTGACCATACTGGCATATGAATCACACCGTAGAGCACGCAAGAGAAAGCTGAGGCTGAGGTGAGGGCTTGGATGCCTCAGGAGATCCTTGCCCGTTCCTTCACTCCCAGATAAGGCAAGCAGAAACTGAAATGACTTTAGAGCTAGAAAGAGATGGACCAATATTTACCTAAGAAAAATAAAATTAAGTAAATGAATGAATGAATAAATAATAACAAAGGTAGCAAAATAGTAGAAGAAAATTGAATAGGATGTTTCATTCTAAGGCTATCAAATGTCTATCAAGATTAATTTTTAAAATATGCCACCTAAGTAGAACTCTGTGAAATTTCAAAATTCCAAGCATAACTTAAAAATCCTAAAAGGTTCCAGAGGGGGCAGAAACAGGTCACCAACAAAGGAATGATATTAGACTTCTTATACAATATAACAAACGCTATTCTTTTATTCATCTGTTACTTACATGAAAAAGCTTTTCTGTCTTTGGAAAAACTGCAACAATATCATACAGGCGGACCCTTGAAGAGGTTGCTCTCTAGTAATATAAAAGAGAAAGCTATCACACAGGAACAGAAAATATACACATGGAATGTCACCTAACAACCTAGCTACACTGAAACACTTCTAATCGGGCACTGACTTTCTGCTCAGCAGGCGCAGCCCTATTGGTGCTGTTTTGTTTTCCAGAACACACCATGTCCTCCTTGGCTTCAGGACTTTGCATGCTCCCTGGTGTCCCTTATGTACCACTATATAACAATCACTGATTGGTCAGGCCCCAGCTTGAACATCAACTTCCTCAGGACAGCTCTCTTGCTACAAACTCCCAGAGCATCTTTCATTTACCATGACTCCCCTTTCCAAACATAACTCACATTTGTAACTAGTATTTGTTAAGTGCTTTTCTTGCCAATTAAATAATAACCTTTGTAAGTTCAAGAACTGTGTCTGTGTTAATAACAGCAATACCCCAGAACCCAGCCTTATGACTGGCACAAGTGAATGAGTGAACAGCAGCTGCTAAAGGATTCTTTAATTGTGAAATCACTATGCAGGTGCCATGAGTAGTACAGATATACAATGAAAATTCTGAGGACAGGGACAGCAGGACAGGTGTCATGCAAAGGGGATTCTAAGAGTAGTTGTTGTTGTCATGTGCTGTTGAGTTGGACCCGACTCACAGCAACCCCTCCTTGGGTTTGCAAGGCAGTATCACTACGGAAGTAGATTGCCCAACCTTCCTTCCGAGGAGTGGCTGGGGGGTTTGAACCGCCAGCCTTCTGGTGAGTAGTCATCCAAGAGTAGAGGGAGGTGAAAAGTCACCAAAACAAAATAAACCCAATGCTGTCGAGTCGATTCCGACTCACAGGTACCCTATAGGACAGAGTGGAACTGCCCCACAGGTTTCCAAGGCTCTACACCTGTACAGAAGCAAAGCGCCTCATCTTTCCCTTGCAAAGTGGCTGGTGGGTTGAAACCAGCAAGCTTCTAATTAGCAAGCAAATGCCTTAACCAGCAAGCAACCAGAGCTCCTTTGAAAAGCCACACCATTCAACATTAATGCATATAAGTTACAGAGCCAAAAAGAGAGAAGAAAAATAATTAACTTACCAAAACATTGCAGTGGGAGGGATCCGAAATGATAATTGTCAGTCTTGTTAAAATTTTAATTGGTCTTGATTTCCCCTGTAAGCAAAATGTACAATCAAAAATCCACAAAATATAACTAACTGATTTTCCTCTTTATCACTGGCAAGTATTCATTAAAAGGTACCAGCAATAAACGATACTGAAGCAAAAAAAAAAAAAAAAAACCTAGTTCCTCTCCTCACAGAATTGATAACATAGCTAGAGAAAAAAAGAATGTGTATATATGTATACACATTCACGCGTATACGAAATAATTTAAAAGTTGTAAGACTTTGGAGAAGAAAATTATCAAAGACTACCAGATTAACAGCAAAAGAACGTTTCAGGGATGAGATGACTATTGATGGAAAGGAAGATTGGAAGGCAAGGAAGGCACAGTCCAGTTTAGAGAACACACACGTAACTGGGTGTATCTGAATTGAATGAATGGGGCATTACACCCTGAAACGCCGAAACACCTACCTGTACAATTGGCAAAGTTGTGAAGAGTTCTGAAACAGCTACTGGTTTTTCAATTTCCTACAGCAAAGGATAAACAATCAACCTGAATCATACATGTTAATGGGACAAAGCATAGTAGTTACAGGGTTTTCAGAAAAAAATAATTTTTTGAAAAAAAGAAAGACAGTTTCTGGTATTCAGAAAGATTAAAGGTTTTTTATTTTTATTTACTTTTTTAAGGACAAAAATTAGACAGCAGAGAAGCAACTGAGAACAT
>NW_006922188.1:1218149-1219136 GCF_000298275.1 Orycteropus afer afer | reverse complement strand
AAGGAACCATCAAAGCATATAAGCTCTAAAGGACCTTAGACATCACGCTCTAAGCCTCTTTCTACAGATGAGGAAAGTATGTACCAGAAAGACAATGCTGATTAGTGGCTACAATGTTGTTGTTGTTGTGTGCCGTCGAGTCGGACCGACTCATAGCGACCCCTTCTTGGGTTTCCAAGGCAGTATCACTACGAAAGTAGATTGCCCCATCTTCCTTCCGAGGAGTGGCTGGTGGGTTTGAACCGCCAGCCTTCCGGTTAGCAGTCAACTGTCCTAGCCACTATGCTACCAGAGCTCCTAGTGGCTACAATGGAAAGAGTAATTTCACTATGGCTACTTTATAAACAGAAGGGTGTGATTCACTTTCCTAAGGCGTGAGTTTATCTAGTACCACCTCTGAAAAGTATCAGCATCAACTCTCACCATGAGCTGAGAACTCTCTGGGAAAGAGATCTTAGGGCAGGAACCTCTTCCCTTTTTACACTTCTCTACTCTCTCACTCTCCCTCTTCACAGCTAATGAAAGAAGCCATCAGTAAACCCAACGATTAAAACTGGGGTCTTATCCCTCAAGGCCTTCTTTCGCTCCCTTTGATTCAAATATGAGGAGCATTCACACATGTTGGCTCTGCTGCCCCCCCCCCAATAAGCCCTCTGCCCTCACCTACTCTCCCACTAAATTCTGTTCCATCACTCGCACCCGTAGGTCCTCCCCCTTCTCTGAGCGCTCACAGCACTATCTACATACCAGGTCCCCAATTTGCTGAGACACTGTCGTGAGAAGCTGGGAGGCGTGGTGTTTAAATGCACTAGCTCAAGAGACTGTACACTCGGAAGTCTAGCTTCTGCCACCCATCATCTATGGGCTCTGTGCAAATCCCTCGCCCTCTTTGGATCTCAGGTACCGCAATCTGCAGAAAAGGGGCTAAATACCTCTCCCAACCCCAGTCCCTTCCAGTTCCATGGTAACGGGACCAAAGAAACACCG
>NW_006922188.1:1152693-1217424 GCF_000298275.1 Orycteropus afer afer | reverse complement strand
GAGGGGTTCAGATCTGACACATTTCCCCCTGTAAAACAATACATAAATTGATCTATTCGAAATACGCGCAGACAGCTTTTATTAAGCACCTAATGTGAAGGAGCGCTAGTGCTATAGTGCTTAAAGCTTTTGACTGTTAACCAGAAGGTTGGTGGTTCAAACCCACCAGCCACTCTGCGGAAGGCAGGCCTGGGCAATCTACTTTCGTAAAGATTTACCGCCTGGGAAACCCAAAGGGGGTCGCTATGAGTCTTAATCAACTGGATGGCAGTGAGTTTGGTTTTTTGGTTTTAACGTTAAGCAGACACTTTTTGTTAAGGGCTAGAAACGCTAGTTAAAGAGTCATTTTAAAAGTTGTTAATTTCCTTTCCCAAATGTCAACTCGTGATTTAAAATGGGTTTAACCGGACAGGAGAACTGTTTCCCGGGCCCTTAAAAGAACACAGCCGGAGCGAAGAGATTCTTCCTCCAATCAGGACCAGCCTTCGCTCTGTTACAGTCAAAGTTTTCAACCACAAGATGGCAGAGCTCTCTCTAGGATGAAAGGTTTGCGCCAACCTGGTTTAGCAAGACTCTGCAAAGCGAAAAACCCTAAATGCGTTGCCATCCAGTCATTTCCGACTCACAGCGATGCTATAGGACAGAATACAACTGCTCATAGGGTTTCAAGACTGTAAATTTATATGGAAGCAGCCTGCCTCCTCTTTCTCTGGGAAGTGGCTGGTGAGGTCCAGCAGCTGACCTGACAAACCAAACCAAACCAAACTCACTGCCATCCAGTGGATTCCTACTCAGTGACCCCCACTGGGGTTTCCTACGCGGTGAATCTCTACGGAAGTAGATTGCCCAGTCTTCCTTCAGCAGAGTGGCTGGTGGGTTTGAACCACCAACCTTCTGGTTAGCAATCAAATGCCATAAGTACTAAGCCACCAGAGACAAGGGCGGTACAAAATTGAAGTATGTTACGATTTGAGAAATGTATACCCTATGGAATGTGAAGTGTTTGATGTTTCCATTTTCTGGACTCCGGTCATAAAAGAGCTCTTAAAGACGGAGATCTTTTTTTGTGTGTGTGGAAATACAGCTTACCTCAGTTCTTTTCAAACTGTGATGAAGGGCCAGTTATTTTTCTTCAATTCTTCCCTGACCAGTATGTGGTCCAGTGTGACTAGTAGGTTCTCTGGTAGCTTAGGACTCATCGTTTTGACAACATCCAAAGTGCTCTGCACTAGGTTTGAAAAACAAGAGTCCACTGACCAGGAGTTTGTATATCAGAATAAAGTGATGCAAAACTTTTGCCAAAGTGATGCAAAACTTTTCTAATCGTTTTCAACTTTTGTACTTACAAGCCATGTGCAGATGGTCTTTGCACATGCCCTTCAGTCATACTCCTTTCTGTGATTTCTTTGTTGCTCTCAGAAGGGAATTTTAAGAAATAACTCTTCCCTGTAGTAATATGCAATTTTTTTCTTAGTTAAATTTTGTAAAGAAGAAATAGTTTTTCTTTCTTAGTACTTGATATTTCCTAAATGAGAACAGAAGAAAGTATGACTTCTTCAAATAGAATAAGGTCATAAGAAACAAATCCTTTGAAACAAATCCTTTCATTAAAAGATCTAATTTTAATTTTGCTGGATCATGTGGACATTTTAACTATATCCATAAAATCTAGGTTGGTCAGAAATATGAATGAGTAGTGAAGGTGAATATGATGACGATTTAATTGAGAAAAATAGTAGCATTAAATTTTAAGAGGGCTTCTTTCTTTGAAAGTTGTGGTGCTTATGCTGTGGACTATACCACTGGGGAAGGAAGATGGGGCAATCTACTTCCATAGTGATACTGCCTCGGAAACCCAAGGAGGGGTCGCTATGAGTCGGGGCCGACTCCAAGGCACATAACAACAACAACAACAATACCACTGGGACTTCATTCTTCTCTGCACCCTTAGCCGAGGTGAAGAAGAGAAAGGGTGAGGAAGAAAATGAGTAGATAATAGTCATTGAACACTTTCCTGAAGGCCAGCTTGTTTCCTAAGTACTTGCACTAAGTACCTGTTGCTGTCAAGTGAATTCGAACTCATAGGGACCCTATAGGACAGAGTAGAACTGCCCCATAGGGTTTCCAAAGCTGTGATCTTTATAGAAGTAGGCTGCCACATCTTCCTGAGTGGCTGGTGAGTTTGAACCTCTGAACCTTTTGGTTAGCAGTTGTTCCCTTAATGACTGTGCCACCAGGGCTCCAAGTACAATGCATATGTCATTTAATTCTCACAGCAACTGTGGAAGGTAAGGGCTATTTTTCTTTTTGAATCATCCATATTTTACATCTTAGAAACCAGAGGCTTAGGTAGTGATGGTGGAACTAGATGTAGGAAGTGCAACCAGAGTAGGGGAGAGGAGGAAGAGTAAAGGGAGGAAGTGGAAAAGGAAGAAGAGGTGGAAGAGAAAGGCAGGAGAGGAGACGACAAACAGGGAGGTGAGGAGAGAGGGGTGGTGAGAAGGGGAGGCCGGGAGGGGACAGAGGAGAGAGGCGCGGAAGAGTAGCAGTTCCGAAGCTGGCCTGGAGAGATGGTGAAGCGGCAAGCATCTGGAGCCTGGAGGAGACTCTGGCACTTTCCTGCTGGAAGATACCTCTGCTGTGGAACTATTGTGGTAAATGTTTTACACCTGTTATTGGATTTAATCTTCACAGCTAGTCAATGAGAAAGAAGTTACTATTCCTATTACGCCAAGGAGGAGTCTTTTTTTTTTTTTTTTAATTTTTATTGTGATTTGGGTGAAAGTTTACAGAGCAAATTCATTTTCCATACAGCAGTTCATACACATTTTGTCTCAAGACATGGACTGCAACAAAGTAACAGCTCCCTGCCCACTTCCTGCCCATAGTTACCTCTTCCCTGTGTCCTTCTCTGCCATGCACTCCTCACCCCAGCTGTCTCCCTGTGCAAACACTGCCCTTCTGTTCTCCCACCATTGATCTGATTGCTCCAAGAAGTGTATCTACCTGATAAATGTTCAACCCACACGCCTGTTTATTGTTTGACTGGAAGCCACAGGAGTGAGTTCAGTTCCAGACCCGAAGGGTAACTAGGGGTCATAGTCTCAGGGGTCTCACCAGGCTATATCAGACCAGCAAATCTGGTCTTTTTTTTTTTTTTTAAATGATTTTGAGTTTTGTTCCACACTGTTCTCCCACTCTATCCAGGATCTCAAGGAGGAGTCTTAGGCTCAAAGAAGATGGCTTTTGAATCATTTGCTAATAGGTTTAGAAAGAGAGTGGGACTCAGCACGCAAAGCAAGTTTTGGACCCTTCTCAGTCTCCCTGAAGGCCATTTGCTCTTGAACTAACCTCTAAATATTGGTGTGTGCTGGCTTTGAATGTACTTGTATTTTCTTCTTTTCATTTTGGTCACCCTTCCTGGGTGAAAAACTGCCCAGCCCCTATCCTGTTGCAACTTACAGTCTGAGGAGAAGCCAAGCAAGAAAGTAATAAAACACACAATCACTTAGGGGTGTTGAGAATATCTGGTATCAACCTCTCAGATAGAAAGTTAGGGAGATGTGAAGAAGATAAAGGACAGAATCCTGGAGGAGATGAATTGAATTTTGAAGCATAAAGAATTTGCTGGGGTCAAGGAGCAGCATGGTGCTGAGGACCAGAGCTGTTTCCAGAGCTGCCACAAAGTAGGTGACATGCAGTAAAATTTTGCCAGTTGAATCACTGAACCCATGACCTCTTGTTCACCCCAAACCCATGTCAACACAGTCACAGCACTGTTAGATGTATTTAATTATCTAATCACTGGGTCAGAAAGTCACTGAACTATGCATGTGGTAAAATAGTATGGTATATCAGCAACCCAAACAGAACCCTTACTCATATCCCAAATAATGGGGTACTTATAGGAAATAGTGCAAATTAGCAAAAGGTGCCCTTCCTCCAGGCAGACATTGTATTTGCCCCTAATTGCCACTTGGGTATGGAGTTTGTACAGTGAACTACCGGCCAAACCTTTACCAAGGGCCCTGATATGGCTTATCAGAGGGGTTAATTGCTAAACCTAGTTCTACACTACAAAGTCTAATGAACCCAAGGAGTCTGTCTTCAATAATTCTTCATCTCCTTGCTTTCCCCCAAAAACAACTTTTACAGATCTGATGTCATGAGAATTTGTTCATCTTTTGAGTTGTGGTAGTTTATTTCTGTTTGCAGTATTAGGTTTTTGTTTTTTTTTAACATGCACTTAAAAGTGCAATATTGTATATACTGTTATGGATTGGATTGTGTCCCCAAAAGATATGTGTTCTAAGTCCTATCCCTATACCTGTGGTTGTAATTCCATTTGGGAATGGATTGTTTTTGTTAGGTTAAAAGGTAGGATTAGTGTAGGGTATATTTTGAGTTAATCTCTCTCTCATTTTTTTTTAACTTTGCATTGTGATTTGGGTGAAAGTTATAAAGCAGATTTTTTCTACACTCAACAGTTCATATACATTTTATTTTGTGACACTGATTATAATCCCCACAATGTAACAGTTCCCTTCCCATTTCCTCCCTGTGGTTACCCTTTCCCTGTGTGCTTCTTGCCTATGTGTCCCTGCCTACCTAGCTTTCTTCTGTGCGAACGCTGCCCTTTGATCTCCCGTGGTTGATTGATTGTTCCAAGGACTACATCACCCTGGTGTAGGTGTTCAGCTCATGTCTGAAAGTTAGCCTCAGAAGTGAGTCCAATTCCAGGCCTGAAGGGGAACTAGGGGGCCATAATCTGGGGGTTTCTCTAGTCTCTAGCTGCCTAACAATGTAGTCTTTTTAATGTTTCACTTTCTTTAAAAAAAAAAATTGGTTCCACATTTTCCTCCCACTGTATCCAGGACCTCTAATTTTGATCCCTTTCCCAGTGATTGACAATGGTAGCCAGGCACCAGCTAGTTATTCTGGTCTCAGGCTGGTACAGGCTGAGGTTCTCATGGTCCATTTGTCCTTTGGACTAATTGTTTTCTTGCATGTTTGATTTTCTTTACTCTTCTTTGCTCCAGACAAGGAACCACCAATAGTTGCATCTTAGATGGCTGTTCACAAGCTTTTAAGACCCTAGTCATTACTCACCAAAGTAGGATGTAGAATAATGTTTTTGTGTGCTATTTTGTGCCAAATGAGCTTTATGTCCCTTGCGACCATGGTCTCGAGCCCACGGGCCCAGTGACTTGTTCTCTCAAGGTGCTTAGTTGTAGCTAAGAAGTTATCCTAACTTTGGCCCCTGTTAGCTCAATACTGCATAGGGACGTTTATATAGCTCATACAAGTATGCGTGTAGGACTATCGGCTGCCCAACCTGTTTATGATCTTGGGTGTATTCCCATTTGCCTACCCATAATTGATCTTCTTGCCTGTTTACCTGTGTATCTACCCATAGATTAGTGGTTGCTATTACTGATAATGCAGTATTGTGTATGTAATAGTATTTACTTTTATTTTCTATACCTCTTGTGTACCTCTCCATGTCTTCCTTTTCCTTATTGATATTGTGCTGGCCACGCAGTTTTATTATATTGCCTTTCTCTTGAGTCAGTCTCTTTTGAAATATAAAAGAGATTAAACAAGCGAGCAAACCAGAGATGGTGTAAGGTAGATACCAAGACACGTAGAGATCTCCAAGGAATGAGGTGGAAGCTGACAAGGACCTTCTTCCAGAGCCAACAAAGAGAGAAAGCCTTCCCTTCAAGCCAGTGCTCTGAATTCAGACTTCTAGCCTTCTAAACTGTGAGAAAATAAAGTTCTGCTTGTTAGAACATGTGGTATTTCTGTTACAATAGCACTAGATAACTAAGACATATATACATATGTCTCTATCAAAAGTGGGAAACTAAAGATGGAGAAGGCTTGTACATCACCAAATTAGCATGAGAGCATGTTTGATTGTAAAAATAATGTCCCTATCTCTTGAAGGCTGGCGGTTCAAGCCCACCAGCCACTCGGGAAGGAAGATGGGCAATCTACTTCCGTAGTGATACTGCCTCGGAAACCCAAGGAGGGGTCGCTATGAGTTGGGGCCGACTCCACGACACATAAAAACAACAACAACCTCTTTGATGTGCAGGTGTGCCTGTGAAAGAACACAACTTAAAATGCCATTATGAAAGAACTCGAGGGAAGAGCCATAGCTGATAGGAAAATTTAATTTAATGAATGGAAAGAAAAATACTGAGCTTTCCATAGAGTTTATTTTCTAATACAAATAAAATAAGTGATGCTGCCTTGAAATGATGATATATTAAGTGAAAAAAATTACCCAGGCATCATAACATTTTTACAGAAGGCAAGTTCATAAAGCATATTAATTAAACACAATGAATAGACCCTAAACAGAAACCAATAGTAGTAAATGTAATAACTAGAAATTCCATTGCTTGGTATATTGAAAATATGGCTTAGAACTTGAAGGATAAGTTATGTGGGGGGGAAAATTATATTATGTCTAGCAATTTCCATCACAACTGATAAAAGATATTTAAAAGCTAATTGTGTTGTTGAGAATTTTGACATGACCAAAAATCTTTTAGAAATGGTACCCAAGAAAGGCATTTGTAAGTGGCTTATTTTTGTGTATGGGAAGAGTTTTGATCAATTTAAAGTAGACTGATCAGAATTGGTAACCATGGCTACAGATGGGACTCCTACAGAGGTCGGTGTTAACATTAGACTTATGAAGCACACAAGCACAATGTGACAAGGTTTTATCAGAACACAGAATTTAAGTAAATTCGTTGTATTTTTGACAAGAAACTGCTTTGGCCTCTAAAAAAAAGCCGGACAAATGACCATGATAATTAACCGAAGTCCATACACAGTTCCTTCTTCAAATATTTGTGTCTTTGCTGTAGTGGATGTTAGGGAAATTTCAAATTCCTAAAAAGAAGTTTGTTTATTAATATCATCAAGGAAAAATCTCCATTTCAGCTCACCAGTGAAGATTGCACAAAAGGTTTGGATCTTTTGGTTGACAGTGTAACTAACTCCTTTATTTTTTAAAACTTTTTTTTTTTTTGTGTGTGTGATTTGGGTGAAGGTTTACAGAGCAAATCAGTTTTCCATTCAACAATTCATACACATTTTGTTTCCTATCATTGATTGTAATCCAAGCGCTGTTACATCACTCATCCCACTTCCTCCCTGTAGTTACCATTTCCATTGGTTCTTCTTTTCTAACACTTCCTACCTTCTGAACTTTGTCCTTGGGCAAATGCTGCCCTCAATCATTGATTGTTCTAGGACTACTTACCTCCCTAGTGTTATTGTTCACCTTATAGACCTGTCTATTGTTTAACTGAAAATTGAGCCAAATTGAGGGTGAATTCAGTTCCTAGCCTGAAGAGTGGGTAAGGGCTATAGTTGGTGTATGGGGGTTTCCACCAAGCTCTATCCTACCAGTAAAACTCACTACTCACTACTCACTGCTCACTCACTCGCTACCATCGATTCGTTCCTTACTCATAGTGACCCCTCCTTGGGTTTCAGAAGCAGTATCTCTATGGAAGTAGACTGCTCAATCTTTCTTCTGAGAAGTGGCTTGTGAGTTTGAACCACCAGCAGTCTGGTTAGCAGTCAAATGCCTTAGGCACTACACCACCAGAGCTCCTTCCTGCCAATAAGCCTGTTTTTTTTTTTGTTGTTGTTGTTATGATTTTGAGTTTTGTTTCACATTTTTTCTCACATACTATCCAGACTTTCTAATGTGATCCCTTGAGAGTACTTGGTAGTGGTAGCCAGACACCATCTAGTTCTTCTGGTCTCAGGGTCATGGAGGCTGAGGTTCATATGATCCATTAATCCCTCTGGACTAATTGTTTCCATGCATCTTTTTTTTTTAATTTTATTTTATTTAGATTTGGGTGAAGATTTACAGAGCAAGTTCACTCTCGATACAGCAGTTCACATATACTTTGTCTCATGTCATTGACCACAGTTTGCATGCATCTTTGATTTTCTTCATTCTCTTTGCTCCAGATGGGGAGAGATCAATAATGGTACCTTAGATAGCCACTCACAAGCTTTTAGGACCCTCGGCATTGCTCACCAAAGGGTAATATAGAATATTTTCTTTGTGGACTACATTGTGCCAGTTACCTTGATACCCCCCAAGATTATGATCCTGAGCCCCCAGTTCCAGCAGCACATTCTGCTGTTTGGTTATGGCTAAGAAGTTTTCATAACTATGCACCTTATATTGATTGCTCTACTATATCCACCAGCCACTCCTCGGAAGGAAGGTTGGGCAATCCTACTTCCGTAGTGATACTGCCTCGGAAACCCAAGAAGGGGTCGCTATGAGTCGGGGCCGACTCGACGGCACATAACAACAACAACAACAACTATATTTTTGGATATGTTTGCAGATATCCTCTGACAACCCTATATATATTCATGGGTACAGTCCCATTCTCCTTCCCACACCTGTTCAGCTTGTTTGTCTATCCACCTGTAAATGATTGTCATTACTGTTACTGAAGGACTGTGTGTGTAATAGTATTTACCTCTGTTGCCCTTAATGCTTGTCCTCCTCCCAGTGTGATCCTTTGCCTTGGTCATTTTGTGCTGACTTCTCCCTTACTGTAAATTGCCTTCCCCTTTACCTAAGTTAATATGTGTCTACCTTCTAGTTAGTGATTTACCCTCCATTCCCCTCCCACCCCTGGTAACCATCAAAGAATGTTTCTTTTTGTGTGAAAACCTTTCCTTGACTTTTTTATAATAGTGGTCTCATACAATGTTTGTCCTTTTGTAACTGACTAATTTCACTCAGCATAATGACAATATAATCCCTTTAAATACTCCTTCCCCTCTTTTTTTAACAAAGGTATAAACCGATTTGTTCATACTTTACAAAAAAGTGTCTTTGGGAAACTCATTTGGCTAGGAATGAGTGTCCTGCTCTAAAACTGGTTTCTAGATAAGAAAATTATGGCCTAACTTTATATTGTATCACCAGAGTGTGGCTTTGAAGAATTTGGCCCAAAAAGGTACTCAGATTTAATCATTGTGATACTATTGTTTAATTTTCTTTCTCCGTTAATACTGTTAGTGTGAATGAAAATTACAAAAGGAAGTTTTTAGACTGCAGTGCATTACATTGAGTACTACATGTATGATAATTTTAGAATACTAGAATTGTACAATTTATCTTGCATGTAGTTAATGACCTCAATCAGGAATTGGCAAGTAACAGCCCATGGCCCAAATAAGGTCTGCCACCTGTGTTTGTATGGCCTGCAAGCTAAGAATTGATTTTTACATTTTTGCATTTTGTTGTTGTTGTTTGCCGTCAGCAGTCAAGTGCCTTAGGCACTATGCTACCAGAGCTCCACATTTTTGCATAGTTGAAAGAAATTTAAAAAAAGAATATTTAGTGACACATTAAAATTTTGTGAAATCAAAGTTTCAGTGCCCACAAATAAAGTCTTATTGCAACATAGCCAAGCTCATTCATTATGTCTTGTCTACTTCATGCTATGTAGGGCTGCTTTCATGCTGAAAAGGCAGAACTGAGTAGTTTCAACAGAGAACCTCTGCAGTACTCTGAAGTATTTTCACTGCTGCTTGTCACATGACAAATAACAGTAACACAATTATAACTTAACAACATTCTGCATGCCACACATATTGTCATACAGAAATATATATGTTTATTTATTTATTATGGGTGCACACACACTGTGTCATGATAAGGAAATGAAAGTGGACTTTGAGTGTTTATGGCACAGCAGAGGGTGGATTGTTTTATTATCAAATTACATACCAAAGTGTTGTTTATTATACAATGACATTGTAACTGTGCTAAAAGAATACAATATACATTGACATTATCAGACCAGGAACTCATCATATTTCCAATTCACAGGAAATCACGCTCAGGAAAATCAGAAAATTTGCAAAGCAGTATCTCATCACAGCAGAATCTATTCACAAAAGAAAAAATTAAAACAAGGCTGGAACCAAAGTTAGTTTCCAAGTAGCTCAGTTGTTAGATAAGCAGTGAAAGTTGTTTACCAATGGTGAGTTAGTTAAATCATGTTTGGTTGCAGCAGCTAAAGGAATGTGTCCAGAGAAATAAATGTTCAGACTCTAAAATCAAACCAAACTCATTGCCATTGAGTCAACTCAACTCTGATTCATTGCAACCCCCTTTTCAAGGCTGTAAATCTTTATGGAAGCAGATTGCCTCATCTTTTTTCTGTGGGGCAGCTGGTGGGTTCAAACCACTGATCTTTTGGTTACCAGGCAAATGCTTTCTCCACTCTACAATCAGAGTTCTTTTGGCTTTTAGCACAGTGCCTATTAATATGTAGCTGGTACATGTTTATTGAATGACTGGAAGAGCTGATCAGGTAGAGTTTTGCCTGGAAATTGGAACATGAACACGATGGCAATTTTCAGTTCAGATACTATTTTGCAGATTACAGGATTTCTGAAATTCTACAGAGCATTAGAAGGGGAAGAATAAGATGCATCTTACCAAGTCATCAATGAAAGTCTTTCTTCTTTTTCCTTTTTTGAGTCATTAAATACCACATGTCCCTGTAGCTTCGTCTCCAATTCTCTGCTGTTCTTTTGAGTAATACTCTGAAAGTTGTCTACACTGCTAGTCATCATTTTCTCTCTTCCCACCACCGTTTGAATCTGTTCAATATGCTTTCATCCCTATTACACCACTGAAATATTTCTTGACATTTGACTCAGTTGATCAGTTCTTCCTCCTTGAAATATCTTTTCCCTTAACTCTAGGCATCCAGTCTCTCTCAGTTTTCCTCCTAATTCACTGGCTTATTCTTAGACTTTTTTCTGTTTCTTTGTTCTCTTCCTCTCCCTGCCCTCAAGATGTTGGAGTGTCCCGGATTTAAATCTTCAAGCCCCTTCTCTAGGTATTCTTCCTCCTGAGGGATCTTCCCCTGAACTTGTATATGCCTACTTGACATCCCCACTTGTACAGCTAATAAGATTTCAAACCAAATGTGTCCAAAGAACTCCTAAAACAAAAGCAGACATTGACACTCAATAAATGACTCAATCAGGGAGTGAATGCTGGTTTTATCTGCCTTTAAATTCAGAAAATTTTATTTTTCACGCCTTCGAAGAAGTCCAATTTGTTCCTCAACAAAAGATTTTATCGGCATCTTCTTTCTGGATTTTGCAGCGCCGAAGAGATTCCCCACTAGGGGGTGAGCATGCACTACTTATATTTCAATAAAATGTTCAAAAAGTTGAGTAATTAATTAAGTACATGCTCTTGAGTGTATCTGTTCTTTGTTTTTCTAATTCATCTTTTTTGGGGGGGGATTTTTTAAAGCTTTTATTTATCTTACAAGAGCATGAAAACTTTCTAAATGGAAGGAACTGAAGAAAAAAAGGAATTTTTTTTGTAGTGAGCATTAAGGGCTAATATAAATGAAAGTAGCATAATCAAATGATAATACATCTGAATGAAAACAAAACTTACAATTTACTTTTAGGTCTAAAGAATTATTTTAAACGACAAAGGACTCTTGGATGTGTGTATTATTCAATACTCAATTCATTTGACAAATGTTTCCTGAACACCTAGAGTGTGGCGGGAGTCAAAGTATTCTTGCATGACAGATCCATTTGTCGCTCTGGTGTTTTAAATTGCAGAAGCTCTGGCAGCGAGAGAGGAAGTTTGAATCTGATCTGGCTCTGTCTCTCCAAAGCATGCTTGAAAGTAACTTCAAGTATGTGGCAAGAATTAGAAAGTATACCTGTGTTTAGGGAGTTCATAGTCTAATGGGGAAGACAAGCATATAAATATAAAGCATAATGCCCTGATAAATGCTATAATGTAAGGTTATGAGCAAAGTGCTTGAAAGAGCATACAAAGAATGAGAATAGCTATGGCAAAGGGAGTTGTTACAGAGGAGGTGGTATTTCTGTGCTCCAGACTAACTGCTAACTGGCCTTCAAACACCTATGCTGACAGATTTAAGTCATTGTCTTTAGAATTTGTGCCCTGTCTCTCTGTTGCTGCTCTATAGCCTTGGTATTAGTCATGGGGTGTTATTTAGATATTTATACCCAATAATCTTAGTACAACACCTGTCTAAGATTCTAGTTCTCCTAGGCTTTTCTCACACAATAACGGAGTTAAACAATTAGTTGAGTGAGAAGGCAATGAGGTGAAGAAGTGAGAGACTGACAATATTTGGAGAAGTGAAAGAGCCTGTAGGAATTCAGCTGTGTTGGCCCTGGGGAGATACTCTAACCCTATTGACTTATCAGTGGATTGCCAATGAATCCTAGGGTATAGGAAGCTTTATTTTACTTATACTTCTTAAAGCATCTTAGATTGTCAGCATATGATGGTTTATAAGAAAATAAGCTATCCTACCAGCCACTCCTCGGAAGGAAGATTGGGCAATCTACTTCCGTAGCGATACTGCCTCGGAAACCCAAGGAGGGATCGCTATGAGTCAGGTCCGACTCCACGGCACATAACAACAACAAAGATTATGTCTAAGGAGTTCCAGTGGCATAGTGCCTAAGACATCTGACTGCTAATCAGAAGGTTGGAGTTTCAAACCCACCAGTCACTCCACGGAAGGAAGACTGGGGCAATCCACTTCCGTAAAGACTCGATGGCAATGAGTTTGGTTTGGTTTGGTTAAGCTTACGTTTAGAATAGTTTGTTTCCTCATAAATCAGCATCAGCGGTTCAGACTCACTAACCATTGGGTGGGAGAAAGGTGGGGCTGTCTGCTTCTGTGAAGATTTATAGCTTCAGAAACCCTATGGGTAGTTCTACTCTGTCCTATAGGGTCTTTATGAATCAGAGTTAACTTAATGGCAATGGGTTTTAAGCTTATGTCCAATGGATGGGTGTTGTGGATAGAATTATGTCCCCCTAAAATATATGTCCACTTGACTCGGCCATGATTTCCAATATTGTGTGATTATCCTCCATTTTGTGATGTGTTGTAAATCCTACCTCTACCTGTGTTTAGTAAGGCAGGATCAGGTTGTGTTAAAGAGGATTATGTTGTATTGGTTCTGCTAATGAGTCAGGATTAGGGTGAGATATATCACCCTAACTTAAGTCACCATCTTTCTTAGCACACAGCAGATATAAAGGTGTGTGGCCTGCATCAATTTTATCTTGCAAGGCATAAAAGGAGAGAGAAGAAAGCAGGGTGTGAGTGACCTCAGTACAGCAAGAAAGAAGAACCAGGAGCGGAGTGAGTTCTTTGGACTTGGGGTTCCTGTTCTGAAAACTTTGTAGAGATGGAGAAAGAGAGATGCCAAACCACATGAAGATCACCCAGGATCAAAAGCTCAAAGATACAACTTCCTTCCTCCAGAGCCAACAGAGAGAAAAAGCTTTCCCCTGGAGCTGGAACCCTAAATTCAAACTTCTAGCTTCCTAAATTGTGAGAAAATAAATTTCTGTTTGTGAGAGTCACCACTTGTGGTATTTCTGTTTACAAACCAAAACCAAACTCACTGCCCTTGAGTCGGACTCGACTCATAGTGACCTTTTCTTGGGTTTCTGAGGCAGTGTCTCTTATAGAAGTAGATTGCCCGACCTTTCTAGTATAGCAGGAGCTCTGGTAGTGTAGTGCCTAAAGCACTTGACTGCTAACCAGAAGACTGGCAGTTCAAACCCACCAGCCACTCCTTGGAAGAAGGTTGGGCAATCTACTTCCATAGTGATACCACCTCAGAAACCCGAGAAGTGGTCGCTATGAGTTGGGGCTGACTCGATGGCACATAACAACAACAACAGTACTAGAAAACTAAGACAGAATTTGGTACCAGAAGTGGAGTGCTGGTCTAAGAGATGCCTAAAATATGGAAGTGGTTTTGAAGTTGGGTAATGGGGAGAGGCTAGAAGAGTTTTAAGATGCCTAATAGTAAAAGGTTGGGCAATCTACTTTCTTAATTATACCACCTCGGAAACCCAAGGAGGGGTTGCTATGAGTCGGGTCCAACTCGAGGACACATAACAACAACGGCAACAATAGCAATAGCCAAGATTGCCTTGAAGAGACTGTTGGTGGCATCTTGGTTGTCAAAGGCAAACTTGGTGAAGGTTCAGAGGGAAGAGAGCTGTAACACTGGAGGCTGCGCAGATAGCAAGAAGTGGTGGCTGAGAAGTGGTGGCAGCAGAACCAGGAGACCAGTGCGTGACAGCACAGCAGCCGGCCCGTGGAATGAGTGAGCTGAGTGCCTTTCGGCAGGAGGCATCCTGGTGGAATAGGGTGCCTCTGGCAACTTGTCACTGGAGCTAGGCTTGCTGACTCAAGAAGCAAGAGAGCTAAGCACCTTCAGACTGGGGCTTCCTGGCAGAGTAGGGTGCCTCCAGGCACTTATCGGTACAGCTATAGAGCTTTGTAACATTTGCCTGAGCAGAGCACAGGCTACAGCAACCAAAAGGCCCAAGGGGCTGAGGGGCCAAGAAGCCAAGGAACTAGGAAGCAGAAGCTGAAGAGATAAGGAGCACGAGCAGTGCTGCCTCCGTCTCAAAGGGTAGCATCATAACTCTGGGGTCTCAAAGGATGGAATCATGGTCTGCTGGGTCTCAAAGAGTGGGGCTACAGCCTCCTAGGTTTCCAAGTCAGATCTCATCAACCCAATTCCAGAGTGTGAAGATGCCATTCATGATGCCGGAGGTGGTGGTTGGGGGGCTGGGTCCACAGCCCACAACTGACGAGGCAGGGCTGCCATGCCCAAAAGCAGAATGGGCCTGCTGAGGCCAAGGAGGTCGAGTCACCACTCAGTTGAAGTAGACGAATGGGGCTGCCCAAACCCAAGGGAGCAGAGTTGCTATCATAGTGGGCCTGGAAGGCAGAACTGAAGCCCAGGGACAGGGTCCTCCACCCAGAATCCCGAGGACATGGACAACACCCAGAGTCTGGAGGGCCATTGCCCAGACGGTCTCAGAGAACAGAGGATCATTTTCAAGCCTTGAGAACTAATTTAAGTTGTTTTGCTGAGTTTTGGACTTGCTTGATCCCATTCAAGTAGCTCTTGTGGCATGGTACCTAAGGCATTTGATTGCTAACCAGAAGACTGGCAGTTCAAATCCACCAGCCACTCCTCAGAAGGAAGGTTGGGCAATCTACTTCTGTAGTGACACTGCCTTGGAGACCCAAGGAGGGGTTGCTGTGAGTTGGATCTGACTCGACGGCAGTGAGTTTGGTTTTTTGGTTTTTGTGATTAACGAAGGAGCTCTGGTGGTATAGTACCTAAGGCATTTGACTGCTGACTGGAAGGCTGGTGGTTCAAACCCACCAGCCACTCCTCGGAAGGAGGGTTGGACAATCTACTTCCATAGAGATACTGCCTTGGAAACCCAAGAAGGGGTCGTTATGAGTCAAATGGAATTAATGGGCAGTGAGTTTGGTTTAGTTTGGTGGTTAATGAGGCAGGATTAGGTTATATTAAAGAGGATTATGTTATGTTTGTTATGTTAATGAGGCAGAAGTAGGGTGGCATCCAGTCACTTTTACTTAAGATACCACCCTTGCTCAGGTCACAGCCCTAATGTAAAGGGATTTTCCCTGGGGTGTGGCCTGCATCAACTTTTATCTTACAAAAGAAAAGAGACAGAAGACAGCAGAAAGGGAGGGAGCTCAGTACTGCCACAAATGAAGAGCCAGGAGCAGAGTGGATCCTTTGGACTGGGGTTCCTGCTCCAAGGCTCTCCTAGAGATGGGGGAGGAGATGGGGCAAGCCACAGGAAGCTAACCCAGGAGCAGAAGCTCCAAGAGACAATGTCCTTGTTCCAGAGCCACACAGAGAGAAAGCCTGTCCCAGAGCAGGCGCCCTGAGTCTGGACTTCCAGCCTCCTAAACTGTGAGAACATAAATTTCTGTTTGCGAAAGCTACCCACTTGTGGGGGAGTATTTCTGTTATAGCAGCACTAGATTCCTAAGACAATGGGTATGTTTGAGTTTGCATAGATAGAACTAAACACATGAATGTAGATGAGAGAAAAAAGAACTTTTACAAAGATGATAATTTATGTTGTAGGACTTGGCTGCTCTTCTGAATACCCCAGCAGAGGAGTCTTGAGAGCAGGAAATTTCCAGCTGGAACATCAAAATGCTCTATTCTCAGATGCCCTCACTGGCAATTTTATGAGCATGCTGTGATAAGCAATGACAGTCTAGGCAAAAACTGGTACTTTTTAAAGCAATGTTATTATTTTTTAAATGCAAGAAATGAGGGATAAAAGCTAAAAAACATGATTTGATTTGGATGCCAACACTTCCCTGATTGTCTCTAGTGTAACTGCCAAAGAATGGGCAGGCGTGGCGGAGCAGACACCACCTTGATTAGGATATGAAAACCCCAGGAAACCAAGAGCATAAACAAGCCCAAGTTCAGGTAAATATTTAGGTATTTTATTCATGATTTTTAAAGCTCTATCTTTAGCTTTTCTTTGTGAGAAAGTTAAGGAAAAGCATGCTTGAGATTTTAGCACTTTTATGAAGATACAAGTATATGTTAGTCAAGGTTAGAGTGAAACTGAAAGAATTCCAGATTGTTCTGTCAGGATTTGGGGATAATACAGTGATAATACAGAGAAAATTTAAACTCAGCGTAAGCAAGGTAATGTTGCAGAAGCTGAGATTTTCAATAACCATGGTTATACATTGTGACAGCTTATAAATTAAAAGCCTAGCAACTTCTTAGGAAATACACTCAGCCATCACAAGGAATAATATAATAGAGGTGACTGCTCTATAAAAGAGAGTTTGGCCTGATGCTACATGGAAAATGAAGAGGAAGTAATTTTGAAAATAGTATTCTAATGGTTATTCAGCAAGCTTATACACCCACCACTGAAAAACAAAAGTAAGAAAATCAGAAGTTGCTATGAAATATAAGCAGGCTGGTAAGAGTGTAGGTGGTAAATTATATTGACAGTAGATTCAAATAAAACTATAATTGTTAATTTTCAAATTCATTGTACCATTAATGTATGTGGGATACTATTTAATAGAGCCAAGATGGAAGGTGTAAGTAGAATTGATTAGGGTATTAAAGGAAAAAATAAATGAGAAAAATCAAATGTAACTTGTGAAATTTACGACCTTAAGGAATTTTTAAGAGGATTTAAGACTATTCAAAATCTCCAAGCCTAAAAGTGAGGCATTTCAACATAGTCATGTGTGATCTTGGACAATTTATTTAACCTTTCCCAGCCTCTATTGCTTCTCTGTATTGAAGGGTGAAATAATTTCTTAGATGTCTTCCAGCTCCAAACTATTATTCTTTTATTTGATGTTATATTTAATACAAAGCAAAGGTTGAGGAAATTTCTCTTCCACTTCAACTATTAAATGTCATTGTTTTGTAGCCGAGATATTATCCTCCACCCTTCTTCTGACCCAACGGATTCATTTGCCTATCCCAAACCAGAAGACAGCCTCTGAAATGTTGATAGCAAACAAAGTGCTGTGAACATTGACTCACAATTTAGGAATTATTGTTTTCCACTTAAACAATGTTTTTGAGTATGCAGAAGCAAGAATATGAGCCTAGCAATCAGATAAACCTGGGTTTGAATTTTAACTTTAACAGGTGATTGCAACAATAACTGTCGCTTTATCTGCAAAACTGGGGCTAATACTCTCCCCTTGATGAATGGGAGTATTATTCAGCACTCAGATCAACACATTTGGAGGTTTCTGCTCTTTTTATTTATAATGCACTAGAGCCTAACTAGAAAAGCAAACAGATTTGATCATTTTTAGAGTTTTAAACTACAGAAATCACTGCTGGCTTCCAATAAAACCTTTAAACAAAACGGAATGAAGCAAGTCTCACAAATAATAAAACCCAGCCACTCTGACAGGTTTTGAATACCAAGGGATTTCAGGCAATAGATATTACATCAACAGACACCTGCAAGACTCTTCTGCAGAACGTTCTAACGGGTCATTTCTTCGCTTATGGGCAAGATTTCTAGAATGCCAGGGGAAAATTAACCCTCATTTCAATATTAGACTTTGCAGTCTGAATAGAAAGACAGCCAGGGTCTAATTTCAGACCTAAGAGGCCTGTGTCTAGCTGCTTGGAAGGTTAGTCAGATAGGTTTAATCCTCCTGGAGGGCCCCTCCCCAGAGCCCCAAACCCTCCATTTTGAGAAGAATTTAGGGCCTTCCCGCTCTTCTCCTTGCTCCCTCTTTTATCTGTCTTCTTCGGAGCTCCCACCCCCACCCCACTCGGTTGTTTCTCCTTTTCCATCTTCGCTTTCTCCCATAAGTGGTCAAAGTAGGAAATGGAAGTATCTATTTGTTGCTTGGTGTAGTAACCGAGTAGGATTCTTTAATTAGGGGGGGGAAAAACCCCTCCCCTCCCCAGTTCTTCATTTTGCAATGAGTCCAAACGTCTGCTGGCTCCCTAAGTTCTCTTAACCAAAGGGAGACTCTCCACCAAAGTGTCATTTACTACTAAGAGAAGGCTTGGGTCTGTTGAAGGAGTCTGAGTCTCCTGCCGCAAGGAGAGAGCTCCCAGTGAACGGGCTCGGGATCCCGGGAGGCGCGTGCAACGCTAGCTACCCCACCCAGGGTGGGGAGGCTTAGGAGAAGCGGGAGAGTGGCTGTCCCTACCCAAGCGGGGAAGCCCGTCCCGGGAGCGCGAGGGGCGCAGACAGTGGCCGCGGGGACGCGGCGCGGCTGCCGCAGGGGAGCGGCGGCGGCGGGCGCGAGGGGCGGGGCGCACTCCACAACTTCTCCCGCCACCTCCCGAGCGCTCCTGGCCAAGCCAAGCGGCTGCTGCGGGCTGCGGGCTGCGGTGCGGCTAGTCGAGCCCGGCCAGCGCGCTCGCGAGCCCGCGAGCCCGCGCGTCCCGAGCGCCCGTCGGGTTCCAGAAGCGCCTCTCTCAGGGAGTTCCCGCGCGGCCGCGCTCCCGTGGTGTCCGCAGGGGCTGGGGGCGCGGGACGTGCGGGGCCCCGAGGCCGAGCAGGGGCGCCCCCCACCGACGAGCGCGCGCCCCCTGGCTTGCCCGCGCAGAGCAAAACAGGCGAGGTGAAGCCCCCGGGACGACAGCCGGAGCGCGCGTGGCAGGGGCGCTGGCTCCATGGGCAGCAGCTCATAACGGTGCGAAAATGGACGTTAACAGCAGCGGTCCTCCGGACCTCTACGGGCACTTTCAGTCCTTACTCCTGCCCGAGGCGGGACAAGGGCTGCCCGAACTGATCCCCGACGGCGGCACCGAACCGTCCTCGAGCTCCTGGTCACCGCACCTGATGCGCGGGGCCTCCGAAGTCACGTCCAGCCCGTCTCCCACCTGGGACGCGCTCGCGGACAATGCTTCAGGCTGCGGGGAGCAGATCAACTACGGCCGAGCGGAGAAAGTTGTGATCGGCTCCATCCTGACGCTGATCACACTGCTGACGATCGCGGGCAACTGCCTGGTGGTGATCTCGGTCTGCTTCGTCAAGAAGCTCCGCCAGCCCTCCAACTACCTGATCGTGTCTCTGGCGCTGGCCGACCTCTCGGTGGCCGTGGCCGTCATGCCGTTCGTTAGTGTCACCGACCTCATAGGGGGAAAGTGGATCTTCGGCCACTTCTTCTGCAATGTCTTCATCGCCATGGACGTCATGTGCTGCACGGCCTCGATCATGACTCTGTGCGTGATCAGCATCGACAGGTAAGGACCCGGCCGCCCCGTCCCGGGGTCGGGCTGGAGACGTGCGGGCTACTCAGACCAGCGCGCTCGCCTTGCCAGAGAGTAGTTAGTATCAAGCCAGACTCCACTGGCGGGATGAAGGGCTGCGTTTAGAACATCAACCTCTGTCCATCGGCCCTACCCCAACCAACTTCAGTTACAGCGTAGCCTACTTAAACCTTTAAAGGAAAGTCCGAAGTGTTCTGATTTACTGTCGTGAGGATTTTGAGACTGAAGTTAGGATGGTTTAGTATTAGCAGTTCCAGCAGGGGTCCCTTGGCTTGGTTTTCGGGAGGAAGGGAGTTGGTACTCTCTCAGCTTGACAAACCCTTGCTGAGAGCCTGAAAGAGTCATTTTTTACTTTAAAAAATGAGACGGCGAAAGCCCCTGTCTTCCAATTGTGGGAACTACCCCCCTTGCCCGTGAAAGGAGCTAGGGACGAAGGAAGAATTGGAGGCCTGTAGGTCTTAAAGGTTTAACCCCTACCTTGCTAATTCCCAACCACGTTCTTTTAAAAGTTTGATTTTTAGTGTTTGGCAGCGCTGACTGTATCCTGCAAGCTTACCTAAATAGAACCTTTCTTGCTGTCTGAATGGTTGGTTCTAGCCTTTCATCCTGTTTTTCGGGAACCTTCTTTTGAAAACTCCCCTACTGAAGTAATTGAAACAGAGGCTGGCCATTTGTCGGGAATGCTGGGGGGTGGGAAATCTCTGCATTGATCAGATTGGAGTAGGAGACCCCCCCACCCCCCACCATCTAGGGTTTCTTTATGCGCCAAGATTACAGGAATGTGAAATGGAGCTAGTCTTTGGCCCTAGAGATAGTGCAGTTGACCACTTGAAGGATGGTCTTGTTGCGCTTTTAGCCACATAATGACTCTGTTTCTTTATAACAGTAATATGAAGCCTAATGGTCACACTCAGAATTGTGCTGGTGTTTTAAAAAACCTCTTTTCTCACAGGACTGGTTTCCTGTTGTGTTTAATGATACACAGAAACAGTTGTGGACCTACAGACCCTTTAAATGTGTAGACATGTCAGCATAGGAGAAATAATTGATGCCTCCACACTTAAAATGATAGTGCCTCAAGGGATAGTCTAGCACAAAACTGAGATTCCGCCCCCCCCTTTTCCTCCTTGTAAACACAGTTATTTGTTGATACCTAACATGGTCTTTCATTTCACTGCTTGACCAGGATTTATAATTACCAAGTAAAGGGGGTATTTTCAAGGGGGGTGGGAACAACAAAACACTACATTGTAGCTGCATTTAGTTAAAGCTCTAGATTATTTTTTTAAAAATTGATCTGCCATTTTATATATTAGAGTTGGGGCTTTTGATGGAAGACAAGGAATTATTTTAAGAGCAGAGCATGAACTGCGTATGTGTGAATATTAGCTCCAAACTTGGCAGCTGAAGTTCTTAATTACTGTACTTAAGAATGACAAAAACATATGCATTTACAGTCTGGTTATGGCAAGAGGAATTAGCATACCCTCAATATACACATGAGTTAGAAGCTCAGATGTCTGACTGCTCAGCCAACCAACTCTATGCATCTTGTATGGATGGGGTGCCTTTAAATGGAATTTAATGTAATACAGCAAATAACAATTTATGCTGCAAGTTATGCATTTAAATCTTATTAAAATTTCATAATTGATATATGATAAACAGCATATTGTGCTAATTTGTTTTTTAAGCAGCCAGTGCTTCTGCTCTTCTGGCCATGTTAAGATTTGGCTGGGACCACCCTGTGATTCATATACCTGAGGTAAAGGCATTCTTCACTCAGTGCTCATGCATGACTTAGCACCAGCAGGAACATCTCAAATCTAGAGAAGAGGTTAATCCTTCTTGACAAGAGCTTCATCAGCTATAGCTGTTTGATCGTCACAAATTGTGGTAATATATGAATATGGGTTGTGTCTCTTTGTTTCCTATGAGAATTTCCCATTGGTAAATTCTGTTTATTATAGAAGATAAGCATATTTTTCAGAAGACGTGAAGAATTGGTAAGATGAGAAGACACAGATTGCTTTTCTTCCAAGAACATACTGAACTAAAAGTGAGAAAATTTATGGTGTATTTGCTATCTAAGGTGAATTATTTTGGAAAAGAATGTCTTCTTCAGTTCCATTGCAGAATATGACAGACAATACAAAATGTGCTAATAAAATATTTTTAAAACAATATTTAAGCTTCATTCTTTCATTTATTCCCTCTCGAGTAGCTCATATAGGTTACACTGTGCTCCGTACAGCATAACCAAAGATGAATAACAAGAGTCTTGCTTTTGAGCTCATGCTCTATTGTGAGAGATCAGATACCGATGGGCATTTAACCTTTTCAAAATGGAACCTCTGATTTTTTTTAACCACTCCCACCATACTGAGCTGCATTTCCAGTCTTTTCCAAATGCAGCGTCATACCCTGTAAAACCTTCTTCACTGTCTCCAAGACTCCCACCCCCACCTCTTTCAGATAATGAGTCATATTCATTGAAAAACTGGCAGCCATTAGATGGGAGCTCTCATATCTTTCCACCACCAAACAGTCTCCCCTGTACCTGTGTATCTTTTTTCTTTTCTTTTTCTTCTTTTACTTAAAAAGCAAGAAGACATTGTATTCCAGCACAGATCAAACCACTTGTGCCTCCGATCCTGTCCCTTCTCACCTTCTCAAGGACTTTGTTCCTTCCTTCATCTCTCATCTGTCTTTAGCTTTTCCCTTTCTACTGCATTAAGCTGAACAGCATATGGATAAGCTCTTGGTTTCTATCTTTAAAAATCCTTTTTTTGGACTCTCTTTTCCCTTCAGTTACTGCTCTACTTTGCAGGTAATCTGCTCAAAGAACTGGGTCCACACCCTGTCTTCCATACCCCTCAAATAGATGAAGTTGTCACTCATCTGTCACCAAGTCATCAGTATTCTCCTAACTGGCCTTCCTGCTTCCACTTCTACCAACCTGCCATCCATTCCCTATGAAGAGACTAGAGTGATCTAGTAAAGAAATTTTTTTTAAGTGAGATAAAATTTACATACAGGGACATGCACAGATCTTAAGTGTACAGTTTGTTGAGTTTTGACAAATGTGTATACTCATGTAACCAACACTCCACTCAAGATATACAATATTTTCATCATTCTAGAAAGTTCCCTCATGCTCCTTTTGAAATGATTCTTTAAAAATAGAAATAAAATTACCCTTTATTACACAACGTTAAAATAGGTGAAATAGATCCCTATACTGTTTATCTGTCCCGTTGCCGTCGAGCCAGTTCCAACTCATGGAGACCTCGTGTGTGTCAGAGCAGAACTGTGCTCCGTGGAGTTTTCAAGGGCCGGTTTTTTGGAAGGAGACCACAGGCCTTTCAGTTAGCAGCTGGGCATGTTAACTGCAGGATTCCCATATATTGTTTAACTCCCCCCCAAAATAAACCCATTGCTGTTGAGTTGATTCCACCTCAGAGGGACCCTGTAGGACCGAGTAGAACTCCTCGTAGGGTTTCCAAGTCTGTAAATCCTTACAGAAGCAGACTGCCACATCTTTCCCCTGCAGAGTAGCTGATAGGTTCAAGCTGCTGACCTTTTGGTGAGCAGCTGAGTGCTTTAACCACTGTGCTGCTAGGGCTCCTTGCCATATATATTGTTTGTGGAAGTTTGTATTATGTATATATACATATATATGTATTTATATATGTATATTTATACATACCCTGGTGGTGGAATGGTTAAGTGCTCAGCTGCTAACTGAAAAGTCATCAGTTAGAACCCACCAGTGGCTCTGTGAGAGAAAAGACCTGTCAATCAGCTCCATTAACGATTATAGCCTAGGAAACTCTATGGGGCAGTTCTACTCTGTCTTGCAGAGTTACTATGACTTGAATCAGCTCACTGGCACACCAGCATCAACAACATATAAGGAATGGTGCAGTTGGTTAGGCTCTCAACTACTAACTACAAAGGTTGGTGGTTTGAACCCATCCAGAGGTGTCTCAGAATCAGCGTTTGGTGATCTGCTTCTGAAAACCCTAAGGAGAGAGTTCTACTCTGCACACATGTGTTTGCTGTGAGTTGAAATCAACTCAACAGCAACTGATTTTGTTTTGATTTTTATATAAGGAATGAAAATATAAAGTAGTGCAGAAGGATGGTGAATACCAAATTCAAGAGAGCATTATCCCTGGTGGGGTAGAAGGGAGTGCTATCAGAGAGTGGTACACACATCAATTCTATCGGCAAGGTTTAATTTCTTAATCTTGGTGGTGGTTACAGTCTTGTTCTTCTTCATGTAACTGTTTGTATGTCTGGAATATATTGTTAACTTCTTATTGAAATACAATTTACATATAGAAAAGTGCACAATCCTAAGTGTGAAATGAGATGAATTTCCACAGAGTAAACACAACTGTGTAATCAACAACCCAGTTAAGAAATAGAATACTGCCAACATCCCAGAGGCCCGCTCCTTACCCATCCCAGTTTCTAATACTCCCAGAGATAACCATTGTGTTGACTTCTAGCATCATAACTTACTTTTGCTTAGTCTGGAACTTTATATAAATTGAATTACACAGTATGTACTCTTTTGAACCTGACTTCTCTTGCTCAATGTAATGTCTGTCAGATTTATCCATATTTTTTAGCCTTCATTCATATTCATTGTTGAGTAGGAATCTTGGGGTGGTGCAAATAGTTAAGCACTTGAGTACTAATCAAAAGGTTAGCAGTTCAAATCCATCCAGAGATGCATCAGAAGAAAGGCTTGAGTGATCTGGGTCTAAAAGATCATAGCCTTGAAAACCTATGGAGCAGCTCTGCTGTGCACACATGGGTTTCCATGAATCAGAATTGACTCGATGACAGCTAGTTTTTATTTTAGTCATTTCATTATATAAATGCACCATGGTATGTTTATCCATCCTCCTATAAATGGACACTTGAAGTATTTCCAGTTATTATTACTAGTACTGCTATGAACATTCATGTGCAAGTCATTTTTTGGACAAGTTTTCATTTCTTTTGAGTAAATACATTGCTTGGTAATAGAGTACCTTAACTCATTGCCACTGAGTCAGATCTGACTCATAGTGACCTGTCCGTGGGTTTCCAAGGCGGTATCACTATGGAAGTAGATTGCCCAACCTTCCTTCCAAGGAGTGGCTAGTGGGTTTGAACCACCAGCCTTCTGGTTAGCAGTCAAATGCCTTAGGCACTACACCACCAGAGCTCTTATTAGAGTACCTTAGTGGGTTTTACTTCCATATACCCCCTCACAACTTTTGTGGTGGTTGTCAAGCATTTTAAGTACATGTTTTTAAAACCCATTAAATATTTTTATGGTTGTTTAAAATAATCAGCATTCACTGTTTTAAACATATTTTATTTGTTTTTGGTGGCAATATACAAAACCAAACATACATCCACTCAAATTTTCTACATGAACAGTTACATAACTGGTTACATACTTCACATTGTGCTACCATTCTCAGTTGTTGTTGTTGTTATGTGCCATCGAGTCGGACCCGACTCATAGCAAGCCTTCCTTGGTTTTCCGAGGCAGTATCACTATGGAAGTAGATTGCCCAACCTTCCTTCTGAGGAGTGGCTGGTGGGTTTGAACCACCAGCCTTCTGGTTAGCAGTCAAGTGCCTTAGGCACTATGCTACCAGAGCTCCCACCATTCTCACTATCTCTGCCCATGTTGTTTCGTCACCATTATTTTAGGCTCTCTGCCCTTTAAAGTTCTTACCTGTGCTTTATATTGTCAAATTAAGCTCATATACATAACTCTTTATAAGAGCATTATGCTTAAGGCAAACATTTTTTGTTAATTGTGTTAAACTGTTGTTTAATGATGGCTTCATGGGATATTTTGGTTCAAAGTTTAAAGATTATTTCTGGGCATTAATTTTGGGTATTCCCTCTGTCTTCAATGGATCCAGTAAGTCTGGTTTCCATATGAGTTTGAAGTTCTATTCCATACTTTTCCTTCTTTTGATCAAGGATCCATCTTTGATCCTTGAACAAAACATTCAGTAATGGTAGCAGGACACTATCCATTTTTTTTCTTGTCTCATGGTAATGAAGGTAGTAGTTTACAGAGGCATTTAAACTTACAATCCATTTCCTTCTTCGATTCACGGGTCTCCTTCTTTGCTGTTATGTTGTTGTTGTTGTTATTTGCCGTCGAGTCGGCCCCTTTGCTGTTATAGGTAAATAGAAACAAATTGTATCTTGAGTGACCATTCACAAGCTTTTAAGACCTCAGGTGCTACTCACCCAACTAGGAGGTAGAACAGAAGCTCTGAAAACAACATTAGGGCAATTGACTGGTAGATCCAATAAGCCGTAAATCTAAACCCTCTAACCCAATAAAGTGTTCAGTTGTACCTAAGTAACATCAATGGGTACAATCTTAAAAAAAAAAAAAAGAGCTGGCTGCTGTTGTAGTTGTAAAATTACTTTGTCGTTAGGTGCCATTGAGCCAGCTCCAGCTCATAGTGACCCTCTGTACAACTGCCCTGGCATGAGCCATCCTCACAATGCTTGCTATGCTTGAGTGCATCGTTGAAGCCACCGTGTCAATCCATCTAGTTGAGAGTCTTCCCCTTTTTATCTGATCTTCCACTTTACCGAGCATGAGATCCTTCTCTAGGGAATGATTCCTTCTGCCAACATGACCAAAGTCGGTGAGACCAAGTCTGGCCACTCTCGCTACCAAGGAGCATTCTTGCTACACTTCTTCCAGAACAGATTTGTTAGTTCTTCTGGCAGTCCATGGTACTTTCGGTATTATTTGCCAGCACCACAACTCAAAAGCATCTTCAGTCTTCCTTAATCATTGTCCAGCTTTCACTTGCATATGAGACAATTAAAAAGACCATGGCTTGGGTTAGGTGTACCTTAGTCTTCAAAGTGACATCTCTGCTCTTCAGCACTTTAAACAGATCTTTTGCAGCAGATTTGTGCAGTACAATATGACATCTGATTTGTTGACTGCTGCTTTCATGGTTGTTCGTTGTGAATCCAAGTAAAATGAAGTATTTGACAACTTCACTCTTTTCTCCATTTATCATGATGCTGCTTATTAGTCCAGTTGTGAGGATTTTCATTTCCTGTTGAGGTGTAATCCATACTGCAGACTCTATTCTTTGATCTTCATCAGTAAGTGCTTCAAGTACTTTTCACTTTCAGCAAGGTTGTGTTGTCTGCATATCGCAGGTTATTAATGAGTCTTCCTCCAATCCTGATACCATGTTCTTCTTCGTATAGCCCAGCTTCTCCAATTATTTGTCAGCATACAGATTGAATAAGTATGGTGAAAGGATACAACCCTGACACACACTCTTCCTGATTTTAAACCATGTAGTACACCCTTGTTCTGTTTGAACAACCGCCTCTTGGTCTATGTACCAGTTCCTCATGAGCACAATTAAGTGCTCTGGAATTCCCATTCTTTGCAATGTTATCCATAATTCGTTATGATCCACACAGTCGAATGCTTTTGCATAATCAATAACATACAGATACGCATCTTCCTGATATTCTTTGCTTTCAGCCAAGATCTGTCTGACATCGGCAATGATGTCCCTCATTCCACGTCCTCTTCTGAATCCAGCTACATTTCTGGAAATTCCCTTTCAGTATAGTGCTGCAGCTGTTTTTGAATTATCATTAATGATGTTGACATTAGTGATATTGTTTAATAATTTCCATATACTGTTGGATCACCTTTCTTTGGAATAGGTGCAAATATGGATTTCTTCCAGTCGGTTGGTCAGGTAGCTGGCTGCCACATTACTTGGTATAGATGAGTAAATGCCTGCAGTGCTGCATCCATTTGTTCAGACATCTCAATTAGTATACAGTCAACTCCTGGAGCTTTGTTTTTTGCCATTTCCTTCAGTGCCACTTCAACTTCTTCCTTCAGTACCATTGGTTCTTGTTCATATGCCACCTCCTGGAACTGTTGATGGTCAACTAGTTCTTTTTCGTACGGTGACTCTGTGTATTCCTTCTGCCTTCTTTTGATGCTTCCTGCATCATTCAATATTTTGCCCATAGAATCCTTCAGTATTGCAACTTGAAGCCTGAATGTTTTCTTCAGTTCTTTCAGCTTAAGAAGTGCTGAGCATGTTCTTCCCTTTTTGTTTTCTAATTCCATGTCTTTGCACATTTAATTTTAATAGTTTCCTTTGTCTTCTTGAGTTATTTTTTGAAATCTTCTGTTCAGCTCCTTTATCTTCTCATTTCTTGCATTTGCTTTAGCTACTCTCTGTTCAAGAGCATGTCTCAGAGTCTCTTCTGGCATTCATTTTGGTCTTTTCTTCCTTTCTTGGCTTTTTAATGACCTTTTGTTTTCATCATGTATGATGTTCTTGATATCATCCCACAGTTCCTCAGGTTTTTGGTCATGGGTGTTCAATACATAGTTTCTTTTATTCAGATGGTTTCTAAATTTAGGTTGGATATAATCAAAGTCATATTTTGGCTCTCGTGAACTTGTTTTAAGTTTCTTCAGCTCTCGTTTGGACTTGCATATAAGTGATTGATAATCTGTTCCACAATCAGCTCCTGGCCTTGTTTTGCCTTAAGATATTGAGCTTCTCCATCACATCTTTCCACAGTTGTAGTCAATCTGATTTCTGTGTATCCCTTCTGGTGAGGTCCATGTGTATAGCAGCTATTTACATTGTTGAAGAAAGGTATTTTCAGTGAATAAGTTCTTGGTCTTGCAAATATCATGCTATCTCCGGTATCATTATTATCACCAAGGGAGTATTTTCCAACTACCAATGATTCTTTTTTGCTTCCATCTTTCACATTCCAATCACCAGTAATCATCAACACATCTTGATTACATGTTTGGTCAATTTCAGATTGCAGAAGTTGGTAAAAACCTTCAGTTTCTTCATCTTTGGCTTTAGTGGTTGGTGTGTAAATTTGAATAATAGTAGTATGAACTGGTCTTCCTTATAGGTGTATGAATATCATCCTATCACCAACAGCATTGTACTTCAGGAAAGATCTTGAAATGTTCTTTGTGACAGTGAATGTGACACCACCACTCCTCTTCAATTTGTCATTTCTGGCACAGTAGAGAATATGATTATCTTATTCAGAATGGCCAGAACCAGTCCATTTCAGCCCACTAATGCCTAGGATATCGATCTTTGTGCATTTCATTTCATTTCTTACAACTTCTAGTTTTCCTAGATTCATACTTCTTACATTCCACATTCTGATTTTTAGTGGATGTTTGCAGCTGTTTCTTCCCATTTTGAGCCATGCCCCATCAGCAAATGAAGGTCCCAAAACCTTTACTCTATCCATGTCATTAAGGTTGACTCTACTTTGAGGAGACATCTCTTCCCAAGTCGTATTTTGAGTGTCTTCTGACCTGAGAGTCTCATCTTCCAGCATTATATCAGACAGTGTTTATAATTTTTTCCAGTAATATATCAGACAGTGTTTCACTTCTATTCACAAAGTTTTCACTGGCCAATTCCTTGAGAAATTGATGGCCCCTTCCTTCTTCCCAGTCTTTCTTAGTCTGGAAGCTCCACTGAAATCTGTACAACATAGGTGACCCCGCTGGTGTTTGAAATACTAGTGCCATAGCCTTCCGCTCACAGCAACACAAAACCACCACAGTACAACAGACTGACAGACAAGTGGTGGGTAAATTTATGGCAAATAAAGTATTTTATAAACTCCCTGCTATAAAGTCAATTCTGACTCATAGCAATCCCCACTGGGTTTCCAAGGCTGTAAATCTTTATGGAAGTGGATTGCCCTAACTTCCTTCCCTGGAGCGGCTGGTGCATTTGAATCAATGACCTTCTATACCGAAGGAGCCGTGGTGGCCCAATACCTTATCCATTACAACTCCAGAGCTCCTGAAAGTGCTATATATATATATATAGTTTTGTTGTTGTTATGTGCCATTGAGTCGGACCTGACTCATAGCGACCCCTCCTTGGGTTTCCAAGGCAGTATCACTACGGAAGTAGATTGCCCAACCTTCCTTCCGAGGAGTGGCTGGTGGGTTTGAACCACCAGGTTTCTGGTTAGCAGTCAAGCGCCTTAGGCACTATGCTACCAGGGCTCCTATATATGTATATGTGTGTATACACACACACACACACATATAATTATGTAAGACACTCTATTTGCCATTTAGCCTCTTTTTTTTTTTGCCAGTATACAATTTTATTTCCCCCCTGGTGTATAACTTAATGGTAACAGCTGTGTTAGTCTGGTTGTGTAACAACTGCCCTTTGTTGATGCCAATTTTCGCATCATCATGGAAACAATTTTCTACTTCCCAGTGAGTGATTTCTCCTTTCCCACTACTCCTGGTAAACGCTAGTAATCACTGGTCTGTATATAATTACCTATTCTTGTCATTTCATGTAAGTGAGACCATGCAATATTTGTCCTTTTGTGATTGACTTATTTTGCTCAGCATAATGTCTTTGAGGTTCATTCATATTGTAGATGTATGAGGACTTCATTCTTCCTTTAAGGCTAAGTAATATTCCATTGTATGTATGTACCTCATTTTGTGTATCCATTTATCTGTTGATGGACACTTGAGTTGTTTCCAACTTTTTGCTATGTGAATAATGCTGCAGTGAACATCAGCATGCATATGTCTGTTCGTGTCATTGTTTTTAGGTCCCTAAGGTATATACCAACGGAGGCATGGTGGCACAGTTAAGTGCTTGGATGCTAACAGAAAAGTTGGCAAGTTGAAACCACCAGCTGCTCCATGGGAGAAAAATGTAGCAGTCTGTTTCTGTAAAGAATTATAACCTTGGATACCCTATGAGACAGTTCTTCTCTGTTCTACAGGGTTGCTGTGAGTTGGAATCAACTTCATGGCGATGGGTTTCTGTTTTTTTTCTTGAAGGTATATATCTAGAAGTAGAATTGCTAAGTCATGCTGTAATTCTCCTTTTAATTTTGAGGAATTGCTATACTGTTTTCCATTGTGGTTGTACTATTTTACATTTCCACTAGCAGTTGATAAGCATGTTTACTTTTTCCATTGTTCTTTATTTCTTCTTGCGTGCTTTCATTTGGGATCATTTTCTTCTGCCCAATTAGACTCCTGTTAACTTTTTTTGTTTGTTTGTTTTTCTTAGTGAGGGTTTACTAGTGACAAATTCAGTTTTTACTTATTTGAAAACATGTTAATTTTGCCTTCAAATTTTGAGTGTGGAAATCTAGGTTTGCAGGATTTTTTTTGTATGTGTGTTTTCCCAACACTTAAAAATATTATTCCATTGTCTTCAAACTTCCATCACTTCTGTTGGAAAATCAACCATCAGTCAATATTATTATTACTCTTCCAAAGATTATTTCTCTGATTACTTTTAAAATTTACTCTGTCTTTAGTTTCTAGCAGTTTTTCTATGATGTCCCTAGTCTGTCTTTATTATTATTATTATTGCTTTTTTGTTGTTTTCCCTGGGTAGCACAAACAGTTTGCACTTGACTCCTAACCTAAACATTGATGATCTGAGACCATTCAGCAGCATTGTGGAAAAAAGGCCTGGCAATATGCTTCTGTAAAGATTACACATAAGAAGACTCTGTGGAGGATAGTTCATTGGGGTGCCATGAGTCAGAATCAATTCAACAACAAAAGGTTTTATTTGTTGTTATTCCTGCTTAGAGTTCTTAGTGATTATTGCATTTGGTGAAATGTGTATACATGTCTTCTGTCCATTTTTTAATGCATTTTATTGAAATATAATTTATGTGCAGTGAAATACACAAAACTAAAGTGACATGGGTCAATGAATTTTTTTTTTTTCAGTGTTCCCTCCCCACCCCTCCCACCTCTGGCAACCAGCAAAGAAAGTTTCCTTTCATATATAAACCTTTCCTTGCCCCTCCACAACAATGAGCTAATACTATATTTGTCCTTCTGTGATTGATATATTTCACTCAGCATAAAGTCCTCCAAGTTCATCCATATTATGCAGTGTTTTGCAGACTCCACATTATTCTTTAGTGCTTCATAGTGCATTCCATTCATTTAGTGCATTCCATTATGTGTATGTACCATAGTTTGGTCATCCACTCTTCTGCTATAAATCTTAGAGATAAGTCCTTTGCCAGATATGTAATTATTGGCAAATATGAATTTGTTGCTGTCATTTTTGTTGTATGGTTTATTGTGGTGTCGATTTCTTTGTTCCAAATAATTTTCTATGCTGAGCTTGTTTTGTTTATGAATTGTGTTATCACTTCCTCATTGCTATTGTTTTGGCATTTGCTGAATATTTATGCTGGTCCTCTTTTTTGATGTGAAGGTTTATCATTTTTCGTGAGGTTACCCTGTGAGTCATAGTTTTCTTCCCAAGTTTAGAACAAGTCCGTTCTATCTTATAGTTGTCTTGACTTTCCTACCATCTAGAAGAGTCGGGGCCGACTCGACGGCACACAACAACAACAACAACAACAGAAGTCTGTAACAACACAGTTTTTTCCCTCTTTTTGGTTTGTAGTTGTCCTCACTTGTCAATTGATGTCTCTAGTTCCCTGTTCACTATCTCATAGGCTTCTTTACTTTGGATGCTATTTTGGTTTCTGGGTTATATCATCATGTGTGTTAATGGTCAGTTGTTGTTGGCTATTTTGCTTCTCTGTCCAAAGGGCTTCCTTTAGCATCTCTTGTAAGGTTGGTCTGGTTTTAACAAATTCTCTTAATTTCTGCTTATCTGGAAATCTCCTAATTTCACCATCATATTTGAGGGACAGTATTGCTGGGTACATAATTCTTGGTTGGAAATTTTTCTCTTTCAGTGTTTTATATATACCATCCCATTGTTTTCTTGCCTGCATGGTTTCTGTCGAGAAATCTGAGCTTAGTCTTATTGTTTGCCCTTTGTAGGTAGCTTCGTTTTTCCTGGGCTGCTCTTGTGATTCTTTCTTTGTCTGTGGTTTTGGTGAGTTTGATGATGATATGTCTGGGTGTTTTTCTTTTGGGGTCTATCTTGTTTGGAGTTTGTTGAACTTCCTGAATAGATATATTCTCATCTTTCTTCATACCAGGAAAATTCTCTTCCAACAAATCTTTGACAATTTTCTCTGTGGTTTTATTTGTCACTTCCTGTTCTGGAATTCTGATTACACATAGGGTATTCCTTTTGATAGTATCCCACATGAACCTTAGGCTTTCTTCATTTTGTTTTGATCTTTTTTCTAATTGATCCCTTTCCAAGGAAGTATTCAGGTATTTGACTTCAATCTCTCTAATTATGTCTTCCATTGATTCAATTCTGCTCCTTTGCCCATTCAATGTCTTATCTATTTCTGAAAATTTAGTATTAGTCTTCTGGATTTCTGTGTGTAGATTTTGTATCATTTCTCATTTTTCATTTGTCATTTTGTTCTTGTATTGTCTTTTGAAATTGTTCTAGAGTTTTCTCTGTGTTTTCCATGATCTGTCTCTCAATTTGTTGAAGATACCCAAATATAATTCTTTTGAATTCCTTGTCAGGGAGTTCCAATGTTGTGTCTTCCTCAGGGATGTGTTTTGGGTCTATATCCTGGTCCCTTGTTTCTCCTGCTTTATCTTGCTTCTTTTTGTGGACTGTGATGTTCTGTTGTCTCTGAGGCATTGTGATGTTTTTGTATTTATATTTAATTGGTGATCGTATGTTGGAGTGACTTGCCCACGATTTTTGTTTTCTTTGTTTGTATGTTAGCTACTCAAGCAGGGTATTGTGCTCCTCTATTCACTAGTTGACAGCACTTATACACTCACCACCTGTCTCCTGTCCTGTTGTTGGCCTCTCATATGTCCCTGCCCACCTTGGCAAACAGAGCCTATTCTTAGGTCCCTGGAATCTGAATGAGAATGCTATCACTTCAAATATCCAAAATGGCTGCCACTTGTAACCATTCAAAATGGCTGTGCCTTCGGTCACTTTAAATATCCAAAATGGCTGCCGCATTTAAACAATCAAAATGGCTGCACCCTCTGGACAGCAGAAAGTCAACAGTTCAGGTTGTCTCCCTCCTTGCTATTTCCCTTCCTAGTCATAGGCCACCAGTGCATCGTTCCTGCAGCCCTTGGTGGCAAGGGCTGATCTTTAGGTCAGTTCTCAGGTCCCAACACCACTTGGAAATATTCAGGCTGTTGGTCTTGTCAGAGTAGCTGACAGTCCGCAGCTCCAACCATCTCTGTACTCACTGTTTTCATTCAGGTTTTTTCAGTAGTTGGTGCCTAGTTCACTTCTGTATAGCTCCTTTCAAAGCTCAGGGCTCTAGGATTATCTTCTGTATCTCTGTCAATTGGTTTTTCTTTTCTTTATTGAAGAGGGTCTGTGTTGCTTGTCTGCCTATTCCTCCATCTTACTTGAAGTCTGAATCTTCTGTCCATTTTTCAATTGGATTATTTGTCTTTTTGTTCTTGAGGTGTTGGAGTTTTCTATAAATTCTAGAGATAAATCTTTTGTCAAATATGTCATTGCTGAATATTTTTTCCTTATCTGTAGGTTCTCTTTTGACTGTTTTGGAGAAGTCTTTGGAAGCACATAAAAATTTAATTATTAGAAGGTCCCATTCATGTTTATCTTCTGCTGTTTGTGCATTTTGGGTTATGCTTAATAGTCTATTTATGCCATATATTAGGGCCCCTAAATTTTCCCCTAGTTTTTCCCTGAGGAACTTTATAGTTTGAGGTTTCACATGTAAGTCGTTAATCTAGCTGGAGTTAATTTTTGTGTATGGTGTGAGGTCCAGATCATGTTTCATTTTTCTGCAAATGGATATCCTGTTTTGCCAGCACGATTTGTTAAAAAGACCACCTCTTCCCCATTAAATGGATTTCGGACCTTTGTCAAAGATCAGCTGACCATAGGTCGATGGATCTATTTCTGGGTTCTCAATTCTATTCCATTGGTCTATCTGTCATTATACCAATACCAGGCAGTTTTGACTACTGTGGCTGTATAGTAGTGTGAGATCTGGCAGTGTGAGGCCTACTTTGTTGTTCTTCTTTAATAGTGCTTTGCTTATCCAAGGTCTCTTTCCTTTCCATATAAAGTTAGTGATTGGTTTTTCTGTATCCTTAAATAATGTTGATGGGATGTGGATTAGGAATTACATTGAATATGTAGATTGCTTTGGGTAGAACTGACATTTTCACAATGTTCAATCTTCCTATCCACGAGCATGGTATGTTCTTCCATTTATGTAGATTTCTTCAAGTAGTTTTTTATAGTTTTCTTTATATAAGCCTTTTGTGTCCCTGGTAAGATTTATTCCCAAGTATTTTATTTTTTTTGGTAGCTATTGCAAATGGTATTGATTTCTTTATTTCTTTTTCATCAATTTCTTTGCTGGTATAGAGGAATCCAGCTGATTTTTGGATGCTGAGCTTCTGTCCTGCCACAATGCTAAATCTCTCAATTAGTTCCAGTAGATTTTTGACTGAGTCTCTTGGGTTTTCTAGGTATAGAATCATATCATCAGCAAAGAGTGATAGTTTGACTGCTTCCTTACCATTTGGATGCCTTTGATTTCACTTTCTTGCCTTATTGCCTTGGCTAGGACTTCCAATACAGTATTTAATAGAAGTGGTGATAGAGGGCATCCTTGTCTGGTTCTTGTTTGCAAGGGGAATGGTTTCAGTTTCTCTCTATTGAGAATAATATTGGCTGTTGGTTTTGCATATATGCCCTTTATTATGTTGAGGAATGTCCATTCTATTCCTATTTTGCTGAGAGTTTTGATCAGGAATGGGTGTTGGATTTTATCAAATGCCTTTTCTGCATGGATTGATATGATCATATGGTTATTTTCCTTTGTTTTATTTATGTGGTGGATGACATCGATTGTTTTTCTAATGTTGAACCATCCTTGCATACTTGATATGAACATCAGTTGGTCATAATGAGTGATTTTCTTGATATGTTGTTGGAGTCTGTTTGCTAGGATTTTGTTGAAGATTTTTGCATCTATATTCATGAGAGATATTGGTCTGTAGTTTTTCTTTTGAGTGATGTCTTTGCCTGGTTTGGTATGCTTGCTTCATGAAATGAATTAGGGGAGGATTCCATCCTTTTGTATGTTTTGGAATAGTTTGAGTAGGATTGATTGGTGTCAGTTCTTCTCTGAGTGTTTGGTAGAATTCTCCAGTGAAACTGTCTGGGCCAGGACCTTTTTTTTTGCTGGTAATTTTTCTTATGACCTGTTCAATTCTTCTTTTGTTATGAATCTGTTCAACTTTTCCACATCAGTCTGTGTTAGTTTAGGTAAGTGGTGTGTTTCTAGAGATCTGTCCATTTCTTCCAGATTTTCAAATTTGTTGGAGTACAGCTCTTCATCGTATCCTGATACTATCCTTTTTATTTCAGTTGGTTCTGTTGTGATGTTGCCCACTTAGTTTCTTATTCATGTTATTTGTATTCTCTCCCTCTTTTCCTGTGTTAAATTTGCCAGTGGTTTGTCAATGTTGTTAATCTTTTTTAAAAAACTAACTTCTAGGCTTGTTAATTTTTCCTATTGTCTTCTATTTTCTGCTTCATTGATTTCTGCTCAAATCTTTATTATTTCCTTTCTTCTGGTAACTGTAGGCTTTTCTTACTGTTCTTTTTCTAATTGTTGGAGATGTTGTTTTAAAGTGTTGATTTTGGCTCTTTGTTCTTTTTTGGATGTGTGCATTTATTGCTATAAATTGGCCTCTGATCACTGCTTTTGCTGTGTCCCAAAGATTTTGGTATGTTGTGTTTTCATTCAAGGAATTTTTAAATTTCATTTTTTATTCCTTTTCTTACCCAGTCTTTCTTAAGGAGGGCGTTGTTCAGTTTACATGTGTTTGCTTTTTTTCTGTTGATCTTCCTATTGTTGATTTCTAATTTGATAGTATTGTGATCTGAGAAGATACTTTGCAGTATTTCAATGTTTTAAAATTTATTAAGGCTTGCGTTATGGCCTAAGATATGATCTATCATGGAAAATGTTTCATGTGCACTGGGAAGGAATGTATATTGTGCTGGTGTTGGGTAAAGTGTTTTGTAGATGTTTATAAGGTAAAGTTGGTGGGTTGTATTGTTTAGCTCTTTTGTGTCCTTGTGGAGTTTCTTTCCAGTTGTTTTATCTTTCATTGAAAGTGGTGTATTAAAGTATCCCACTATGACTGGAGTCATCTATTTGCCTTTTCATGTCTGATTTATGTATATTTGGGCTCTTTCATTGGGTCCATAGATATTTATTATGGTTGTATCTTCTTGTTCAATTGATCCTTTAATCATTGTATAATGTCCTTACTTGTCTCGTGTGATGGTTTTTGTCTTAAAGTGAATTTTATCAGAAATTAATATTGCTATGCTTGCTCTTTTTTGTTTGCCATTTGCTTGATATATCTTTTTCCAACCTTTGATTTTTAGTCTGTTTTTGTCTTTGTCTCTAAGATGTGTCTCTCGTAGACAGCATATTGATGGGTTATGTTTTCTTATCCAGTCTGCAATTTTCCATCTTTTGAGTGGTGAGTTTAATCCATCAACATTCAATGTAATTATTGACAAATATGAATTGGTTGACTGTCATTTTGTTATGTGTTTTTTCATGGTGTTCCTGGATACTTTGTTCTATATAAATTTCTATACTGAGCTCATTATGTTTATGAATCATGTTATCATTTGCTTTGTTGCTGTTGTTTTAGTATTTGCTAAGTATTTGTGGTTGTCCTCTTTTTTATTGTGATGTCAGGGTTTATAATTTTTCTTTGAGGTGACTCTGTGAGTTATAATTTTCTTCCCATGTTTAGAACAGTCCATTCTATCTTGAAACTCTTTTGACTTCCTCACCATTTAGAAGTTCTGTAACTACACTATTTTCCCCCTCTTTTTGGTTTGTAGTTGTCATCATTTGCCAAATTATGTCTCTGATTCTCAGTTTACAGTCTTGTAAGCTTATTTTACTTTGGATATGTCCATACCTCTGTTGGTTTCTAGGTTATGTCATCTTGTGTATTAATGGTTGGTTGTTGTTTGCTATTATTGGTTCTCTGTTCAAAGGATGACCTTTAGTATCTCTTGGAAGGTTGGTCTGGTTTTAACAAATTCCCTTAATTTCTCCTTACCTGGAAATCTCCTAATTTCACAATCTATTTGAGGGACAGTTTTGCTGGGTATAAAATTTTTCATTGGAAATTTTTCTTTTTCAGGATTTATATATACAATCCCATCGCCTTTTTGCTTGCATAGTTTCTGCTGAGAAATCAGAATGTATTCCTATTGGTTGTAATTTTAAGTAATTTTTAGTTTTTCCCATGCTGCTTTTAAGATTCTTACTTTGTCTTTGGTTTTGGTGAGTTTGATGATGATAAGTCATGGTAAATTTACTTTTGGGGTCTATCCTGTTTGGGGTTCATTGGATTCCTGAATGGATATATTCTCATCTTTCATCTTATCAGGGAAATTCTCTTCCAACAAATCTTGGACAATTTTGTTAGTGGTTTTCTTTTTCTCTTCCTGTTCTGGAATTCTGATTACACATAGGTTATTCGTTTTGATGGTATGCCACATGAGCCTTAGGCTTTCCTCATTTTCTTTTGATCTTTTTTCTGATTGATCCCTTTTCAAAGAAGTATTCAGGTATTTGTCTTCAATCTTATTCTGTCTTCCATTGATTCAGTTCTGCTCCTTTGCTCTTCAATGTGTTAACTATTTCTGAAAATTTAGTATGAATCCTGTGGATTTCTGTCTGTAGATTTTGTATCTTTGTAATTTTTCATTTATTTTGTCATGTTGTTCTTATATTTTCTTCCAAAATTGTTCCAGAGTTTTGTTTGTATTTTCCTTAATTTTGTCAATGTTTTCCTTTATCTGTCTCTCAGTCCTTTGAAGATACCTAAATATAATTCATTTGAATTCCTTATCGGGGAGTTCCAGTGCTGCTTTTTCCTCAGGGATGTGTTCTGGATCTGTATCCTGCTCCCTCGTTTCTACCACTTTGTGTGGACTGTGATGGTCTGTTGTCTCTGAGGCATTGTGACATTGTTGTATTTAGATCTCTGTTAACTGTTTGTGAAGAACAGTTAAGGATGAGTCAGGTTCTTCTTGGTGGTCATTTATTGTTGGCCAGTTGGTAGGGCAGGAAGTGGTGGCTCTCACTTAGTAAGTGAAGCTGCAGGAGGTGCGGGTGTAGTTGTGTCATATGGGCACTGTTGCTGTCACCCACTCAGTTGGACAAAAACAACAAGTGAAAACCATCAAAAAAGGAAAAGCAAGTGGACAAAAAAAACATCATGTAAACTCATAGGAACAATAACCAAAAAAAGAAAAAAGAAAAAAAAACCCCACATATCTGGGCAAAGGACAATTAGAGAAAAAAGGTAAGTGGGAGAAAAATGAAGAAAAAAATGTGAAAAATGCAAAAAGTAAAACAAGGAATGGGGTTAAGCATGAGAAAGAAAAAAATGGGAACCAGGAAGAGGGAAGAGAAAAAAGCTTAAAACTAGAACCTGGAAGGGAAGAATAAAGACTAATAATAAAAAGGGCAATAATAATAATAATAATAATTTAAAACTAAAAAAAAAAAAAAAAGAAGAAAAAAAAATCTGGGCAGGGCAGAGCACCCGAGCTCCATTCTAGCACTCAGACTGGGATGGAATTCTTGCCAGCCAGAAGGTGGGTGGCAGTGGGGGATGGCCACATCTCTGTTCACCAAGAGGGCATGGGGTTTAAGACTATCAAGGGGAATATCGCACCTTTCCATTTGTTGGCTTCTGGAATGTTCTTGTGGTTCCCGGCAAGTAGAGCCTATACTTAAGTCCCTGGAATCTGGGAGAATGCTGTTGCTTTAAATATCCAAAATGTTTGAACCACTTGTGAATAGTCAAAATGGCTGTGCCCTCCAGACAGGCAAAAGTCCACAGCTCAGCCTGCCTTCCTTTTTACTCCTTCCCCTTTTATTCATCAGCCACCAATGTAGTCCTCCATGCAGCCCCTGGCTAGCAATGCTGATTTTTAGGCTAATTCTTAGGTCCTAACACCACTCCTCAGAAGGGCAATCAACTTCCATAATGATACTGCCTCGGAAACCCAAGGAGGAGTTGCTATGAGTCAGGTTTGGCTTGAAGGCAATGTGTTCGTTTGCTCGTTCAGCACCATTCAGCAATATCCAAACAGTCTGTGCCATCAGGATCACTGACAGACTACAGCTCTGTATGTCTCCTTTTCTGGTGTTTTCATGGAAGTTCTTCTACTAGGTGGAGTTTAGTCCACTTGTATATCCTTCCCGTCAAAGCTCAGGGCTCCAGGATCATCTTCTGTATCTGTGTTAATTGGTTCCCATTTTCTTTGTTGAAGAGGGTCTCTGCAGTCAGTCTGCCTATTCCATTTTACTAGAACTCCATGTTGTCTAATTTCTTGATGCTCCTTCCATTATTGTTGATTGTAGAACCATGTAATATGAAATCTTTGACAACATCAAAGGTTGTATTTCTGTATTTCTAAATTTCTTTGACAACTGAAATATATTCTAGATTTCTATATTTCAGTTGTCAAAGAAATATAGAAATACAATCCTATAAATTTCCTGCTTAAAATCCTTCATTGGCTTTTCATTTCAATTGGAATAAAATTCAAAATCTTTAGGATATGTACATGGCCCCTGACTTGTTCCTGCCTTACATTCAACCACATCTTGTACTGCATTCTGTCTTCCTTTTCACGTTCCAGTCATATTGACCTTTTTTAGTTTCTCTATCATATCAAACTCTTCCTTTCATCAGTCCTATTACATGCAAACCTACCGACTAATTTATCTGTGAAACTGTAATTTCTTGTCTGAGGTTCCATTCCCTGGTATGTTTAATGATCCCAAATTGGACAGATTAATTTAAAAGTATTTAACCCTCCAGATTGGCAGCAATTAAAAAGTCTGAGAACTACAAGTTTTACTAAGGATGTGGAAGTCTAAATTGGTAAACCTTTTTGAAAATAGTTTGTTATTATCAAGTAATGTGAAGATACATATTATCTATTACTCTGCTGTTTTAACCACTAGATACATGTGGCCACTGTAAGTCTTACACAACAATATTTATCATATTCACAAGTTTTAAATAATCCAAATGTATATCAGTAGTAGAATGGATAAATATATTGTGGCATGTTCACAAAATAGAATACTATTCAGTGGTGTTTATCAGACTTGAGCATACATCAGAATTACCTGGAGGGCTTATTAAAACATAGATTGCATGGATGTGCACCAAAAGTTTCTGAATTGGTAAGTTTGGGGTAGGACCCAAGAATTCACATTTCAAACATATTCACAGGATATTCTGATGCTCCAGGTCTTGGAACCACACTGAGTACCACTACCATATACTGACAAAAATGAACAAACTATAGATAAACTAAGGACCCTGGTAGTACAATGGTTAAAAACTTGGCTTCTAACTAAAAGGTTTGTGGTTCCAACCCACTCAGTATCTTCAAGGGAGAAAACATCTGGTGATCTGCTCCCATAAAGATTACAGTTTAGGAGACCCTGTGGGGCAATTCCACTCTGTCGTTCAGGGTCACTGTGAATCAGAATCGACTCAGAGGCATACAGCAACAACATAGCTAAACACTGCAACCAGTGTAAGTCTCAAGGTAATAATTTTTATTATAAAAATTTAAAAGTGAAGAGTATAATATAATAAATTCTGATGTATTTGTCACTCAGCTCAACAGTGATCAATTTTTGTTCACTGTATTCCGTATATATACTCTGCCACTTCTCCCTCCTCTCCCCTTATTTTAAATCAAATTTCAAGCATCGTATCATTTCACCCATAAAAATTTTGAGGTCACAGACTAATGTTGCTGAGGAGAAAAAACAAAGTACAAAAGAATACATATTACAGAATTAATTTATATAAAAAAGTTGAAACAGACAAATAACATTGATTAGGAGCATATATAGCAGTAATACATTAAATAAAGGTGAGGAAATACATATCTTGAGAATAAAGGGCAGTGATTGCTTCTAGGTAGGAATGAAAGAATTATGATCAGAGAGGTATGTATCTGAGATGCTGGTAATATTCTATTTCTTTTGTTGTTAAAGTGTCCCTGTATATTTGAGGTGTTTTTCTGTATACTTACTTTGTTTTATAATTAAAGGGACAAAAGTATTTGATGACATCTTTTGAGTTATATTTTGATTTATGGTTAATCTGAGCAGATGAAGTTCTTGCTATTGCATTGACAACCATTCACTTTTGGCTTCCTGTATGAGGGCAGAGGTCATCTTTGGGTTGTTCCTGGTTACAGTAACTGGTCTGGCTTATTTGCAGCAGCTGTGCTAGTTAATAGCTCTGACTGATGTCTGGCTGAACTCTTCCTTTTTTGCCAGGTACTATGACTCACTCATTCCCTACCATGCTCTGAGTTCTGCTCTTGCCTTTAATTCTGCTGTGATCAGCAGTATAGGGTGCATTCTGGCTTGCCTGGATCCCCTTTCCCTTTGAAGGAAGTCATCCTTGCTTATCTCTAAAGTTAAATTTTGAGCTCCTAGATGCATTTTAAGAGTTGATAGAACCTTATTCTGGCTTTGCTATAGTGTAGGTGCTTGGGAAGGTGAGAGACGGAAGAAACAGGTCTTCTGCTCTGTTCTTTTCTGAGGTAACATTATCCCTAAAAAACGTTTTTTTCTTCTTATGTTTGGTAGCAGACAGAAAATAACACCCCAGGGTAGAAATGCTAGCAGCTAGTATATGTTTAAGCAGCTCTGATGGTACAGTCCTTAAAGCATTTGCCTGCTAACAGAAGGTTGGCAGTTCAAATCCACCAGCTGCTCTGTGGAAGGAAGATGAGGCAATCTACTTCCGGTAAAGATTTATCACCTTGGAAACTCAATAAGGGTTGCTATGAGTTGGAATTAACTTGATGACAGTGAGTTTATTATTATTTTTTTTTTGAGTATATGTTTGGTGCTTTCTTGTTTATAGATCAGTTTTATTTATTTATTTATTGTGCTTTAGGTGCAAGTTTACAGAGCAGAGTTTGTTTTACATTGAACGTTTTGTGTACATTTGGTTTCACTCCCTAATTAACATCCCTAACCCTAACGCAGTCTCCTCCCCTCCCTGCCCAGTAAACCCCCGCCCCCCGTGCCCCTCATAGTTTGTCCTGCATTTCCTCCACGTGAATATTGCTCCTCTGGTGCCCCATGGTTTATTGCTCCAAGGGATGCATTTCCATAGAGTATGTGGGTGCGTCACCCTGGGTTGAGTGGTCTTGTTTACTATTGGGCTAAGAGCCAGCCCCTGGGAGTGAGTTTTATTCCAGGCCCGAAGTGTATCCCAGGGCCATAGTATTGGGGGGTCCCACCAGACTCCATCCAACCAGTAATTCTGGTCATTATTGTGTTTTTGGATTTTGTTCCACGTTTTTCCTCCCACTCTATCAGGATCTCCAGTTTTGATCCTTTCCCGAGTGGCTGGCAATAGTAGCTGGGCACCATCTAGTTCTTCCAGTCTTGAGGTCCATCACGTGCTAGGGCTGATTGCTTCCAAATGTCCTTTTTTTTTGTACTCTTTTGCTTCCGACAGTAGGAGACCATTAGCTGCATCTTAGATGGCTACTCTAAAGCTTTTTAAGACCCCAGTCACTACTCACCAGTGTAGGTTGTGGAACAAGGCTTTTATGTATTTTGTTGTGCCAGTTGAGTCTGGTGTCCCCCAGTACTATGGTCCTGAGTCGGTAGATCTGTTGGATCTCTCTCCCACAGTGTCTGGCTGTCTGTGAGGGATTACTCTCTGTCTGTTGTTTCTGTAAGGATTGCCAGTATTTTGTATCACTGGTGTCTGTGCAAAATTAATCTCAGCTGAATCGATCCTTGGTCTAGAGTATAATCATGTTCACTGACCCCCATCTGATCTTCTCAGATGTTTATCTGTAGCCTGGTGTTTGGTGTTAATGGTAATACAGTATTGTGAATATACTGTTATTAGCCTCTGTTATCTATATCTTATGTGCACATTTCGGTGTCCTCCCTTTCCCTAATGTTATCATGGTGGTCACAGACTTACAGACCACTTTTCACAGAAAGATCTCATTTAATCCTCCCTACAACATTGCTCTGGTAGCATAGTGGCTAAAGCACTTGACTGCTAACCAGAAGGCTGGCGGTTCAAACCCACTAGCCACTCCTTGGAAGGAAGGTTGGGCAATCCTACTTCCGTAGTGATACTGCCTCGGAAACCCCAGGAGGGGTCGCTATGAGTCGGGGCTGACTCGATGGCACATAACAACAACAACAACAACATTGTGAGGTAAATGTTATATGCTAACTTGTCATAGGAGGACTGTAAGGCACAGAGAGTGAATTGAATTTTGAAGGACACACAATTTGTATGTATGGAATCAGTGTTCAAAATTCTGTCAAATACCTTGAAAACACCATACCTCTGCCTATTTAAGGAAAATAATAAAAGTTTAGACATGTGCTATGCTTAAGGGGATAAATCTTGATTTAGATGTTAAACGAAATGTTGGGGGAGACTAGTGATGAAAAGGTGGGAAGGTATTCCAGGAAGGAGGAACAGCATATGCAAGAACGTAGAGGGAATGGATCAGTCTGGCGTGAATTTACAGGGAGGAAGCAGGAAAGCATTCTGTGCAAGGGAATAACATAAGGAAAGCCAGAATTGATAAGGCTTCACCTTTTGTGGCAGATACTACTCTGGCCTATCCTAACCTCCATTTTCTCCTTCCTCGTTTGCTATGTTGTTGTTGCTGTTATTTGCCATCCAGTCAGACCCGACTCATAGCGACCCCTCCCTGGGTTTCTGAGGCAGTATCACTACAGAAGCAGATTGCCTAACCTTCTTTCCGAGGAGTGGCTGGTGAGTTTGAACCACCAGCCTTCTGGTTATCAGTCAGGTGCCTTAGGCACTATGCTACTAGAGCTCCCAATCTTTATTTTTACCTGCCCAGAAAAAAAGCCATCATTTCTCTTGCAGGCTAGCCTTTCTTGCAGCTGTGTGTGATCATGTTACTAAATTTTGGCCCAGGAAATATAGACAGAAATATTGTATGTTAGCTTCTCAGAAACTTCTTTAAAGAAAACTGACGTGTAGCCCTTTTCTCCATATTGTTGCTTGAAATGTTAATCGGGTGGCTAGAATACTAGCAATTGTTTTAGTTTAGATGGAAAATAAGGGCCACACTGGTGAAGGGACATCAGTCTGGTGGGAGGATTGTAGACTCCAGAATTCTTGGAACCCTGATTTCTTACTAACTGACTGAAAAGATACCATTATTTTATTTATCACATGCAACTGAACTCAATCCCAGTTGCTAAACCTAAATGCCAGTTCCTTCCCTCACTTGCTCGTTCTGGTCACAGGTGTCCAAATACACTTCCTAAAACATTGTGAGGGTGTCACTGTGCCATTCTCCTTTGATAACTGTTCAGGGATAGCAGCTAACATTTTTGAGGACTGTTTGTGCTACATCACTTCTTAGTCACTTTACACATGGTGTTATGAATTAAGTTCTCTCCCTCCCAATATGTATTACTTATAAAGGCAAAAAATACAGCTTTCAGTATGGATTACACCTGAACTTGAAGAAAATGAACATCCTCAAAACTGGATTGATAAACAGCATCATGATAAAGGAAGAAAAAAATTGAAGCCAGTTGACTGGATCAACAATCAGTGTCCATGGAAGTAGCAGTAAAGAAACAATTGCATTGTTTTGGGGAAATCTGCTGCAAAAGACCTCTTTAAAGTTTTAAAAAGTAAAGATGTCACTTTAATGACTCAGGTGCGCCTGACCCCAGCCATAATCTTTCACTCACCTTATATGCATGTGGAATCTGGATAATGAAATAGTAAGACAAAAGAGTTGATGCATTCAGATTGTGGTGTTAGGGAAGAATATTGAATATACTTTGAACTGCCAGAAGAATGAACAAATCAAATGTAACCAGAATGCTTCTTACAAATGAGAATGGTGAGACTTTGACTGTCTTACTTTGTACATGTCCAGTTGTTGGAAAAGGACATCATGTTTGATAAAATAGGGGGCCAATGGAAGTGAGGGAAATCCTCAGTAAGATGGATTGACATAACAGTCAAAACAATGGATGCAGACATACCAATGACCATGAAGATGGCTCAGGACTGGGCAACATTTCATTCTATTATACATAAAGTCAACATAAGTCAGTGGCAACATGATCATAACAACAACATAAATAGCTGTTAGAATCCTAACCCCCATACCTATGGATGTAATCCTGTTTGGAAATAGGATTTTCTTTGCTATGTAAATTAGATCATGCCTGAATAGGATAGATTCAAATTCTGATCAGTTTTGAGTTATAAAAAGCAGATTAGATGCAGAAACTTGAAGCCAGGAGGGAAGACAGATACCATGTGAGGATTTTCAGCAGTGTGTTAGGCAATATTCTATTGTGATCCAAAGGATTTTCATTAGTGTCCATCCAAGGCATCTTTCACCCCCTTTTATTAGTTTGTACATTAGGGTTAAGGTTACATTGTTATGGAATATCAAAATCTACTTCTTCGTGGTTTTAAGATAGCATCTGAGCAGAAGGCCCTACAGAGAGGCCAGGTGTATGCATTTGTAAAGGGAGGTAGAAGGAAGAAGGAAGAGGAAGAAGGGAAGGGTAAAGAGAACAATCAAGCTAGAGAAGATGGTGGTGGGGAGATTATTTAGTAAACAAATTCTTACTGTTTGCCTACTAGATATTTAAGTACTGCAGGGAGGCCTGGTGGCACAATGGTTAAATGTTCAGCTTCTAACCTAAAAGTTGGCACTTGAAACCCACCAGCTGCCCCTTGGGAGAAAGATGTGGCAGTCTGCTTCCACAAAGACTTATGGCCTTTGAAACCCTATAGGGCAGTTCAACTCTGTCTTGTAGGGTTGCTGAGTTGGAATTGAATTGTTAGCTCACAACAACTGAAGACATGTTGTTTTTAGGTGCCATTGAGTCAGCTCTGACTCATAGTGACCCTATGTACAACAGAAAATAAAACACTACCCAGTCCTGCACCATCCTCACAATTCTTGTTATATTTGAGCCAATCATTGCAGCCACTGTGTCAATCCATCTTGTTGAAAGTCTTTCCCTTTTTCTCTGACCCTCCACTTTACCAAGCATTATATCCTTCTCCAGGGAATGATTCCTTCTGACAATATGACCAAAGTAGGTGAGATTAGGGAGCTCTGACGGGGTCGTGCCTAAGGCATTTGACTGCCAACCAGAAGGCTGGTGGTTCAAACCCACCAGCCACTCCTTGGAAGGAAGGTTGGGCAATCTACTTCTGTAGTGATACTTCCTTGGAAACCCAAGGAGGGGCACTATGAGTCGGATCGGACTCGACAGCAGTGTGAGTGAGTGAGGTGAGATGAAGTCTGGCTGTTCTCGCATTTAAGCAGCATTCTGGCTGCACTTCATCCAGGACAGATTTGTTCCTTCTTCTGGTAGTAGTCCATGGTATTTTCAGTATTCTTCACCGCCATCACAATTTAAGAGCATCTTTCTTATTCATTGTCCAGCTTTCACAGGCATATGCCAACCCCACTGCCATTGAGTCAAATACGACTCATAACGACCACTCCTTGGGTTTCCAAGACAGTATCAGTGTGGAAGTAGATTGCCCAACCTTCCTTCCGAGGAGTGGCTGGTGGGTTTGAACCACCAGCCTTCTGGTTAGCACTTAGGCACTACACCACCAGAGCTCCTTCTTTTTTGTACAGTGACTGTATTCTTTCCATCTTTTTTTTGATGCTTCCTGTGTCATTCAGTATTTTGCCCATAGAATCCAATATTGTAGCTCAAGACTTGAATTTTTCCTTCAGTTCTTTCAGCTTGAGAAATGCTGAGCATATTCTTCCCTTTTGGCTTTCTAATTGCAGGTCTTTGCACATTTCATAGTAATAATTGACTTTGTCTTCTTGAGTTGCTCTTTGAAATCTTCTAATTTGCTCTTTTATCTTCTTATTTCTCCCATTTGCTTTAGTTACTCTCTGTTCAAGAGCAAGTTTCAGAGTCTTTCTGACATCTGTTTTGGTCTTTTCTTCCTTTTCTGTCTTGTTAATGAACTTTTGCTTTCTTCATATATGATGTTCTTGATGTCAGCCCAACAACTTGTTTCATTTTTGGTCATTGGTGTTCAATACATCAAATCTGTTCTTCATATGGTCTCTCAATTCAGGTGGGATATAACCAAGGTCATATTTTGGCTCTTGTGGAGTAGTTTTAATTTTCTTCAGCTTCAATTTGAACCTGCATATGAGCAGTGGATGGTCTGTTCTGCAGTCAACTCCTGATATGATGTAGTTAAGGGCAAATTAAGATTGTTTTATTTAACATATTGGAAAATTCAGAACTTGAAAAAGTTAGTTTTTAGGTATTTCTTTACAGTCAGTCCCTGTGTGATAAGAACTTTCTTGAAGGAGTTTATGAGTCATTAACTTTGATGGCAAACAGTTATGTTGTTTTTAAGTGCTTCCATCAATAAAACCAGTATACTCTGTTCTCTGTTTTGGAGCAACCTTTCTGTGCTTGAAGAATTTGTGTTAAGGACATCTGCAAAATTGTGGGTCGGATATAAGTGGTCATTCTTCCGATGTTTTGTTTTGAAGTAAAGGATGTGAACACCCAGGGACTGAGCAGCTGTAGTCCTGAGGAAACAACTCTAGTGCATCTATTCAAGGAGCTTTATTTTTTTTGCCTATTTGGAAGGTTTTCATGATCAGTTTAGTCATGGGTTATATTCTAATTAAAATTCCTGAGCATTCTATATTTCTGAACATTCTATTAATATTTTCAATTCCTTCAAAGATAGAAGCAGCTGGATAGCATTCTTCTTTCCAGATGGTTTTTTACCTGAAACATCAGGCAGAACCATCCACCTAAAAGGGGCTATCAATATTTGTGGCTAAACATGGGGAGGATTATATGGTATACTTCAATCTATCCACAGTCAATCTGACCCAACTAGCTGAATATTTCAGAATTTTATTTTAGGAAACTTCTATGCATTTGGTTTGAAGAAAAGTCTCTGAGCTTCTCAATAAAAGTCTTTGAAAATTCTTCCATGCTGATAAATGGATTGTCTTGGTTTTTCATGCTTGAAAGTTTTCTGGGTACTGTTGGCCCCTACCACTTGGTTTCCTTTTTGGGTCACATAAGTGATATCCATTTATTAGCAACTCCATGCTATATCAAAATTGTCTTTTCTTATTATGGGAGTCACAGGTGATTCAACATTACTAAATGTCGGTTATTCTTCCATGTTCAGAGCAAGGCATGCAAAGTCTTTGCTTGCCTCAATTTCATATTCTAGTAAGAAGAGATATGTAAGCAACAAATAAATTAGTGCACATCAGTTCATTGATTAGTAGTAACAAATGCCATGCAGAAAATATAAAAAGAATGATGTGATAAAGAGTGGGTGATCAGGGAAGGCCTTCTGAGGAGGTAATATATAAAGTGAGATCTGAATGACATGTGGGAACACCATGTGAAGATGTGAAGGAAGAGCATTCCACGCAAAGCGACAGCTGGTGTGGGGGCCCTGGGTGGGTATCGTTGGAGTAGAAGGCTCAAAGAAAAGCCTGGAAGGAGATGAAGTTAGAGTTGTAGTCACAAATCATACAGAGATTCAAGCCAAGTAAAAAACTTGGATTTTATTCTAAGTGCCATTGAGCTGTTGGAAAGATTTAAGCCAAGGGTGACATGATCTAATTCATAATTTAAAAAGGAATTGAGGGGACTGAAAGTGTAATCTGGAAGACCAATTAGAAGACTTTGTAATAGTGTAGGTAAGAGATAATTGCATTAAATTGGGAGTAGTGAAGGTGGAGGAAAGTGGAGGGATTCCTGATATATTTCAGAGGATTTGTTGAAGGATTGGATATGAAATTTAGGACAGAGGATAATAAAGGATGATGCATGGGCTTTTGGCTAAACTAACTCCAGATGGTAGTGGTGTTTACCAAGATGGGAGAGGAATAGGGTTGGTGATAAAAATCAAGAGTTCCATCTTGAATGGCAAACTTGAGCTGGCAATAGACATTTGGATATGAGTCGAGAGTTCCAGAGAGAAGTCAGGACTAGAGATACAGATTTCGATGTCATTGTGAATGATATTTAAAGCCATTAAATGGGAGCAAATAGACAGGGAAAAAAGGGGTCTGAATGCAAAGCCTGGAGGAGGTAAAATATTTAGAGGTCAAGAAAAGAAGACCAACCAAAAACCAAACTCACTGCTGTCGAGTCAGACCCGACTCATAGCGACCCTTCCTTGGGTTTCCAAGGCAGTATCACTACAGCAGTAGATTGCCCAGCCTTTCTTCTGAGGAGTAGCTGGTGGGTATAGTGCCTAAGGCATTTGACTGCTAACCAGAAGGCTGGCGGTTCAAACCCACCAGCCACTCCTCAGAACGAAGGTTGGCCAATCTACTTCAGAATATTTGGCTCCAGACAAGGTCCTCAGCAAGGTACATTTATAATGGCATTATATAAAAATTGGGATAGCTGGTGGGTATAGTGCCTAAGGCATTTGACTGCTAACCAGAAGGCTGGCGGTTCAAACCCACCAGCCACTCCTCAGAAGGAAGGTTGGCCAATCTACTTCAGTAGTGATACCACCTCGGCAACCCAAGGAGGGGTCGACTATGAGTTGGATCTGAGTCTATGGCAATGAGTTTAAGAAAAGAAGAGGGGCCAGTAAATTTTTAAAAAGGATGGTCAATGAAATATGAGAAAAACTGAGAGAGTCTGGTCTCATCCTGGAGAGTATTATATCCTGGTAACTAAGGAGAAAATTTAACAAAGGTGGTATGTTAACTGTGGGAAGTGCTATTGTAAAATACTTGCTCACTCACTGTCATCGAATCAAATCTGACTCATAGTGAGTCCTCCTTGGGTTTCTGAGGTGGTATAACTACAGAAGTAGATTGTCTAGTCTTCCTTCTGAGGAGTGGCTCATGGGTTTGATGACCAATTGATTTCATTACTTGGAAATCATTGTGTTCCCAAGAAGAGCAATGAAGTGATGGAATGGAAGCTCTAGCAGAGTGAGTTAAGAGAGAATGAGAGGAAATAAGTATGGACAGTAACTAGAGAAAACTAGTAACTAGAGAAAACTCTTTAAAAAGTTTTGCTGATAGGTACTCACCTGAGAGTTTGGAGGTCTAAATTCCAGTCCTATATTTGCTACCTTGTACTCTGCTGGTAATTATGTATTTATCTTAAATTCCATTAGAATGATGAGAGCTTTTACTTTATTATTTATTTCTACTTAACACAGTATATGCTTAATCATATTAGTTGAATGAATGACTCTCCTACTAGAGTAGAAACGCTCATGCACACTGGTGGTGGTTGTTGTTGTTATGTTCTGTCAAGTCGAACCCGACTCATAGCGACCCCTCCTTGGGTTTCCGAGGCAGTATCACTACGGAAGTAGATTGCCCCATCTTCCTTCCAAGGAGTGGTTGGTGGTTTGAACCACCAGCCTTCTGGTTAGCAGTCAAGTGCCTTAGGCCCTATGCTACCAGAGCTCCCCATGCACACTGGTAGGTACAAAAAATATTCCTGAGTGAATAAATGAGTCTGGTAAACTCAAGGAGTAGAGTAGGGAAACTTAGATTGGAAAGGTCAGAGATGGGTGTTGTTCATACCAGGGTCCCCATAGGACTAGGGAAGACCTAGGTAGGACTGGAGTCGTAGGGCACAGAATGCTGTGTTGAAGAAGAAGGCAAGGCGTGGTATACAAACCCTTCCAGATTCTGTTTCTATGACTTTCTAATTGATCTTACACAAGCCACTGTACCTTATCTACAGAATTCATTCCTCATAATGATAGAAAATATCTCCACAGAGTTACTATGAGAAGTAAATGAGATTCTATCCATGAAGGGGCAGTGGTAGTTCAGTGGTAGCATTCTGGCCTTCCATATGGGAGAGTTGGGTTTGATTCCTGGCCGATGTACCTTATACACAGCCACCACCCATATGTCAGGAGGCTTGAGTGTTGCTGTAATGCTGAACGGGTTTCAACAGAGCTGCCAGACTGAGACAGACTGGGAAGGAAGTCTTGGTGATCTACTTCTGACAGGCAGCCAATGAAAACCCTATGGATTACAATAGAATATTGTCAGATATAGTGCTGGAAGATGAGCCCGTTAGCTGGCACACACAAAGATGGTGGGAACAAGACAGTGTTTCATTGTTATATATAAGGTTATCATGTATCTTTGAAGGCACACAACTCTGCTTCACATGATTTATGAAGACACTGCTGATTTCAATCCTAGGATTTCTGTCATTAAAGTCCCCCTAAGAGGGCACTCAGTATAACAAGGTTTTACCTGCAGTACACATTACATGCATTATCTCCAGCAGCCTTACTAGGTTAGCTTCCAAGCCCCAGGGGCAAAACTAAACCAACCAAGGCAAACTGGTTCCCTTTGAGTAGATTCCAACTCATATTGAACCTAAAGGACATAGGTTCTAAGGAGCATTCCAGCTGCACTTCTTCCAGGAGAGATTTGTTTGTTCTTCTGATAGTCTATGGTATTTTCAGTATTCTTTGCCAACATCACAATTCAAAGGCATCAACTGTTCCTCAGTCTTCCTTATTCATTGTCCAGCTTTGCATATGAAGTAATTGAAAATACCATGGCTTGGTTCAGGCACACCTTAGTCTTCAAAGTAACATCTTAGCTTTCAAACATTTTTAAGAGGTCTTTTGCAGCAGATTTGCCCACATGCTTAATCTCTTGACTGCTGCTTCCATGGTTGTTGATTGTGGATCCGAGTAAAATGAAATCCCTGACAACTTCAGTCTTGTCTTCATGTCATGGTATTGCTTATTGGTCCAGTTGTGAGGATCTTTGTTTTCTTTATGTTGAGATGTAATCCATACTGAAGACAAGAGGCTGTCATTCATATAGAACTAGAGGATACTACATGGCTCAAAATCAGGAGGGGTGTAAATCAGGGTTGTATCCTTTTACCATACTTACTCAGTCTGTATGCTGAGCAAATAATCTGAGAGTCTGGACTATATGAAGAATAACATGGCATCAGGATTGGAGGAAGACTCATTAACAACCTACCATATGCAGATGATACAACTTTGCTTGCTGAAAGCGAAGATGACTTAAAAAACTTACTGATGAAAAGACCAGAGACTACAGTCTTCAGTGTGGGGTAAGACTAGGCACTGAAAATTGTATTATGGGATTCACTAAAACCACAGATATTTCAAATATACCTGCATAAAATGGGAAATCATCTGATGAAATATAACCTTCTCTCCAGAACTTCCCAAATCAACACTGTCAGTGCTACACCTTGGGCAAGTCAGAGATTGTTTTCTATTTCCACACTCGTTCTTCTGCCAGAGAATAGCCCCTTCCTTAGCAATTCATGGGAGACTTGTACTTTTCCCTCAAATATCACTTTTGTGCAGCCTTGTGATAGATTGCAAAAATGACCCCAGATTCTTCCTATTCCTATGAAGTGTCACTTTGCAGCCCTTCCCATACTGACTCTAGGGTTGTAATATGGTTGGTTTATGGGACTTTAGCAAACACGATGTGAGCAGAGATTTGAAAAGGGCATGTGTGTTGCAGTTGGCCTTATTTTGCTGCTTTTGGGGATCCTTTGAAGTAGCCTAAGGTGGATGATGAGAGATTCATGGCTTAGTGATCCCGTTGCCCTGACAGTTGCCAGCCAAGTGAGTATATCAGGTTCATACTGTCAAGGAAAGAATATCATCACAGAGTTTATTGATAATCATTATTGAGTGATACTCAAGGTTGGATTACTGAGCTTGACTTTTGCCAGTGCACTGGCACAAGATAAAGAGTCAATAAATATTTGTTGAATGATTGAACAAATATCCTCATTGTCAATCAGTGGAAGATAATAGTTCCAGGTTAGCAGTACAGTAGCATCTATGCTACCTGAAGCAGTGCTTCATTTGACTTCTGTGGCATTATTTGTTGGCTGTTGACATCTGATTACATTAATTAGAATTTGGTAGATAAAGTTAATTGAAATTTAGTTGATGCCTCGATTTCTTTCTGTTTACTTTTCATAGCTGTGATGAAATGAAAAGAATACTGGAGTTTGAAGGCCCTGATTGAAGTTCTGACTATAACTTTCTCATTAAGTATATGACATCATTTCATCCTGAGTAAAGTTAACTTGACAGTGTCTTTCTCATAGGGCTTTCCAATGATTAAATTAAAATATGTGTAGCATAGTGCCTAAGGCACTTGACTGCTAACCAGAAGACTGGCAGTTCAAATCCACCAGCCACTCCTTGGAAGGAAGATGGGGCAATCTACTTCCGTAGTGATACTGACTCGGAAACCCAAAGAGGGGTCACTATGAGTCGGGTCCAACTTGACGGTACATAACAACAACAACATACATATAAAGGAGCTCTGGTGGTGTTGTTGGTAAGGCATTTGACTGCTAATCAGAAGGTCAGTGGTTCAAACCCTCCAGGTGCTCTATGGAAGGAAGATGGGGCAATCTACTTCAGTAAAGATTTACAACTTTGGGAACACAATGGGGGTCGCTGTGAGTCAGAATCAGTTTGGTGGCAGTGAGTTTGGTTTTTTTTTTTTTTTTTTTAACATACATATTATGTATGCATAGATGCAAAGAGATTATTGCTTTTACTGTAACATTAGGATATTATAACAATCTTCTGAATTAACTGACTTGGCAAGGCTACCAGTTGGGCCTATTTTGATCTGTCTGTGTATAATCATAGTTCAGGTACCTGGGATCTTTATCCAGTATCTGTAAAACTGACTTGTAATTTTTATCATTCTAAGAGGTTACTCAAGAAAATGATCCAAAACTGCATTTCCTATAGCATATATTCCCATGCTGCATCTAAGACATTTTGGCAGATTCCAGGTCTTTGAACCAAGTAGAAATGATGGTCTGAGTTCATGTTCAAACCCTTTCCCCATCCAACTTTTTCCCCATCAAACTTTATTTCCCAGCATCTCTTTTTTTATTTTTATTTTTATTTCCCAGCATTTCTTTCTTTGCTCCCCTCTCTACTCTTCCCCTGTTCTTCATACCCCCCCAACACCAACTACAAAAATAAATGCAGAAGAAAGGCTTATTTTCTTCAGCTTACAAGGGACAACTTAAAAGATTCCTATTATTTCACTGGCACTCTGGTAGTGTAGTACCTAAGGCACTTGACTGCTAACCAGAAGGCTGGCGGTTCAAACCCACCAGCCACTCCTCGGAAGGAAGGTTGGGCAATCTACTTTCGTAGTGACACTGCCTCGGAAATCCAAGGAGGGGTCGCTATGAGTTGGGTTTGCTCTGAGTCGATGGCAAATAACAACAACATTATTTCATAATGCAGAACAATTTATTTCTTTCCAATCTCTTTCTCTGCCATCACTAGCCTAGAACTTTCCCTTTTACAACCTCAAGGCTGTGTCATACAAAACACAAGAATGACTATTTCTCACTTTCCCAGAATGCAGAAGCAGCTGGAGTATTTCTCCCTATTTAAAAATAGCAGATTTTCTTCCTGATAAATGTAGATGTGGTTATGATTAATAAAATGCAAATTTATTTTAGAGCATTTAAGCTATCATAGTAGCTTTTTGTCATTCTGTATTTTTTCACTCAACTGATAATAAAAGTACAATTATTATTAAGTGTGGGTTTGAAAAATGTTTTGACGTTTAAAAGGGGTCCTATAGTTGAAAAGGCTGGGAATCCCTGGGATGAACCTTTAGGCTCGTAAGGTGCTGCCTGAACTCCATCTCTCCCCAGAACCATTGGGGCCCTGGTGCCAGTGCTTTGCCTGGGGCCTAGGACAGGATTGGAAGTTTGTGTTTTAGGGTTATGCATTGAAGAAGGATCTGAAGGCCTGCATCCTGAGCAAAAGTGAGCTTGGGAACCAAGAGGAAAACTGGGAAACCAGATACAAGGTAAAACTTTTGTGGGCAATTTGGGCTCCTAACATTGAATTACAAGTTAGTGGACATTTGGCAGAAGTTAAGGGGGAATGGGGTATTCTGTTAAAAGGCTCAAAATCCAGCAGGTTCGTATTGACTTTGGGTCCCCAGCCCTAGGCATCCCTGCTTGCCATAGTGGATGAAGAAGCAACAGTAATGTTACAGGTATAAGAGAGATTTCCTAGGAAGAGGTGTAAATGAAGACTTAACAAGTTTTACAATTCCACAATGCTCCCCCCCCTTCTATTTTTTTGTATGGGAGCTCTGGTAGCATAGTGGCTAAGGCATTTGACTACTAACCAGAAGGCTGGCGGTTCAAACCCACCAGCTACTCCTCAGAAGGAAGGTTGGGCAATCTATTTCTGTAGTGATACTGCCTTGGAAACCCAAGGAAGAGTTGCTATGAGTTGGGTCCAACTCAGCGGCACCTAACAACAGTCTTTTTTGTTTGTTTGCTTAACAGCTTTGGTAAAATATAATTTACATGTCATAAAATTCACTCTCTGTAAGTATACAGATCAGTGATTTCGCGTGAATTTTTAGTTACGTATCTATTGCCACAATCTAATTTTGGAACATTTTCAATATCCCACAGATTTCCCCATGCCCTTTTGTGGTCTATACTCACTCTTGTCCCACCCATTCATGCCTCTATCCATGCAATCACTCATCTGCTTTCTGTCTGGGTAGATTTGCCTTTTCTGGAAATTTCCTGTAAATAGAATCATATACTCAGTTGTTTTTTTGTGTCTGGTTTATCTCACTTAAGCATAAAATTTTAGAGGATGATTCATGTTGTATTATGTTTCAGTAGCTTCTTCTTCTTTTTTCCCCCCCTGAGTGGTATTCCATTGTATGGATATACCACATTTTATTTATCCTTTCAATGGCTAAAGGATATTTGAAATTTTTATAGTTTTTTTGCTATTATGAATAATTCTTTATGAACATTTGTATACAAGTTTTTCATGGACACTGTTTTTCTTTCTCCTGGGTAGATATTTAAGAGTGGAATTGCTGTGCCATATGGTAAGTATATACTTAACTTTCTAAGAAACTACCAAACTATTTTGCAAAGTGGTTGTACACTCCCAACGGCAGTGTATTGGGAGTTCCAGTTTCTCCACATTCTCACCAACACTGATATTGTCAGTCACTTTCATTATAGTCACTCTAGTGGATATGTAGTGGAGTTTCATCCTCATTTCAGTTTACATTTTCCTACTGACTAATAATGTTGAATAAAAGCTCTGGTAGCATAGTGCCTAAGGCACTTGACTGCTAACCAGAAAGTCTGGTGGTTCAAATCCACCAGCCACTCCTCGGAAGGAAGGTTGGGCAGTCTACTTATGTAGTGATACTGCCTCAGAAACCCAAGGAGGGGTTGCTGTGAGTCAGGTCTGACTCGATGACACATAACAATAATAATGTTGAGTATCTTTTAATATTAAAACTGGCTTATTAGCCAATCTTACATGTTTGGTGAAATGTCTCTTTAAATTTTTTTCCTACCATTTAATTGGATTATTTGTAATTTTATTATTGAATTTTAGGAGTTCTTTATGTATTCTGGGTACAAGTCCTTTATCAATATATCTAGTATTCTCCCATCAATGATCTTTTCACCCTCTAAATTTAAGTGCTCTGGGGCAAAGTCCAAAGTTGCTCTGATGGTGTAGTGGTTAAGACATTTGGCTGCTAACTGAAAGGTTGCCAGTTCAAACCCACCAGCCATTCCATGGAAGAAAGATGAGGCAGTCTGCTTCTGTAAAGATTTACAGCCTTGGAAACCCAATGGAAGTCATTATGAGTTGGAATCAACTCAGTGGCAGTGAGTTTGGATTTTTGGTTTTGGGGCAAATTCTAGGTCATATAGACCAGAGATGATATTCAAAATATTTAACTACTATTACTGACCAGGAGCTTTGGTAGCGTAGTGCCTAAGGCACGTGACTGCTAACCAGAAGGCTCGTGGTTTAAACCCACCAGCCACTCCTCAGAAGGAAGGTTGGACAATCTACTTCTGTAGTGATACTGCCTCGGAAACCCAAGGAGGGGTCTCTATGAGTCAGGTCCTACTTGACGGCAAATAACAACAACAACAACAACATTACTGACCAATAAGGATGGATGTGGGTCATAGGGATGGATGATGGAGAGGTGGAGAGCATTCAGGGAGTTTAGCTATTTACCACGTAAATACAGGAGGTTTTATAATATTTTACCAATTGTTACAGTCACATTAGCGTATATACTTGATAAGAGAACAGACCAGCATCAAACATTGCCAAACAATTTGAGGGAAAACGCAAGTGCAATCAAGGGAGAGTCCCAGAGGCTTCAGTGTCGAAGCACAAAGAAGAAGCCTGTGGTCTCACCGGTGGACATGTTGCATTGCTATGAGTCAATTCTGATTCATAGTAACACTGTAGGACAAGTGGAACTGCCCTATAGAATTTCCAATAGTGCAGGACTGGTTAGTGGTCTGTTCTATTGTACATAGGGTTGCTGTGAGTCAGAACTGACTCAATACACCTAAACAGCAATCTTTATGGAAGCAGACCGCCACATCTTTCTCCCATGGAGCGGCTGTTGGGTTCAAACCATCAGCCTTTCTGTTTGCAGGCAAGCAATGAACCACTGGCCACCAGAGCTTCTCTAATGAACAGATAGGGGGTTATTAAGCATCTTGATCTGAGGCAGACAATTATGGAGGCTCAGCAAGGTTCAGGCCATTTCTCTGGACAAGTAGTTCTCACCTCATCCTTTAAGAATCACCTGGGAATGCTTTTAAAAATACTTATACCTGGTACCCAACCTAGACGAATTAAATTTGAATAGATGCATGTAGGGCTCAGCCATCTAGAGTTTTAAAAGCCTCCATTGATTCTGGCATGGTGCCTAAGGCACTTGACTGCTAACCAGAAGGCTGGCGGTTCAAACCCACCAGCCACTCCTCGGAAGGAAGGTTGGGCAATCTACTTCCATAGTGATACCACCTCGGAAACCCAAGGGGAGGGGTCATTATGAGTCAGATCCAACTCGACGGCAGTGAGTTTGGTTTTTTGGTTTTTAGTGATTCTAATGACACTCATGTTTGAGAACTCCAGTCAAACCCAAAACTCACTGCCATAGGGTTGATTCTGACTCACAGCAATCCTATAGGACAGGGTGGAACTGTGCCACAGAGTTTCCAGGGCTGTAAATATTTAAAGAAGCAGACTGCCTTGTCTTTTTCCCATAGAATGGCTGGTGGGTTCAAACCACAGAACTTTTAGTCAGCCTTAACCCTGGTACCACCAGAGATCCTCGAGAACTTCTGTGGAGAACCTAATATTGCTTTTAGCAGAATTGTACCCAGTCTGAATGAGCCACATAAAATGAACATACTGTGTTAGGCTTTGCCAATGTTGCTTCTTGTGCAACTTAAAGAAATGCGATGAGAAACAATCCCATTTTTTTCAGCACTTACTATCAGGGCTTCAAATGGGTTCATTCCGGTTCAATGCCGCTGCTGAGAATTTGCATTTCCGTCCCAGACATACTGAATCAGAATCTATATTTTAGCAAGATTCCACCTGATTCAGTATGATGGGGTAGAAATGCAAATTCTCAGCAGGGGGTTGAACCAGAGTGAACTGGTTTGAAGCCTTGCATACTGTGTATGAGGTACTCTTTAAAGCAGGTGATCTTATTTAATTCATCCAAGTATCCTTCAAGGTAGAGTTAATTCCTTTCTTACATGTGAGGAAACTGAGGCTCAGAGTGATTAAACTATTTACCCAAGAGGCTTCATAAGGGGAAGAATTCCTCATTCTCAGAAGATTAGCATTCTTTATGTTAAAGTCCTAGAAATCTCTAGTATTGTATTTTACACACATTTCCAAACCATGAAAATGGAAAAGTGACCTCCAAATTTCCACAATGTGTAACCCAAGAGAACAATATGAACACTCTTCCTTTGTGTTCTTGGAATAATTTTTCATTTAGATTTTGGCTATTTTTGGCGCAGTTCTAACAAGGTTGCTTATCTGGTTTCCCAGTTGTCAGATTAGAAGCAGAAAATTAGAAAACGGAGAAGAATTGCTCATGGTAGGCTCATTGAAGCAGCAAAAAGTTGGAGCCAAGAGCCTCACACTGGAGGAGGGAAATAGTTTGGTCTTCTGTAAAATGAGTGGGTTGAACTGGTTAATCTCTGAAGTTCCTTCCCACTATAAAATTCAAGTGTGTTTAAGATATGCCTATAAAAAGCTGGGGGGAAGGAAAAAACCAAACACATAGGAATGAAAAAAACCTAGAAATCTGGAGCCAGTGTGGGGGAAATAATCCTAGATGACTGAGTAATTTGTGAGGGCAAAATTGCCTCAGACACCAGTTGCCATTGAGTCCATTGTGACACACGGCAACCCTATGTGTGTCATAGTAGGATTGTGCTCCATAGGGCTTTCAGTGGTTGAGATTTAGGATGAGATTCCAAGGCACCTTGCATGGTCTTGAACATCCAGCCTTTCAGTTAGCAGCCAAGCGTTAACCATTTGCACCACTCAGGGACTCCAACTACATTACAGTGCAATGCTTGATTCTTGTGATGACTGCATCGGTAATCAGGAAAGAGCTAGATGTTGTTCTGTAGGCCCCGTTTTAGAAAGCCGGGGAGCATCCAAATTGCTTTTGAAAGGTTTCACTCAGAAATGGTTATCAAATGTTCTGCTGCTTAAACATCCACTTCCTTGAGTCATTCTTCATTGCCTGATAGGGTTTTATTCCTTGATAGAGTAATTCAGATAGTTGTGACAGTGTCTTGCATCTATATATTGCTTTCTACCAATTCAGATATACTAATTCATCTTTCCATCCTAGATTCCAGTTAGTACTCTGACAAGATTTTTAGTTCGTACTGTGTATCCTTAGTATTTGTGGTAGTTGAGTTTGTGTGTCAACGTGGCTGGGCCTGGCTGAGTGGCGGGGCAGCTGGATGTAGCATTCCCCATGATGAGACTGGTAATCGACTCCATGGTGGAATCTACTGTGAGCAGCTGAGGAGCTGCCTTCGGATATGTGGTCTGTTTGCCATATATAAGAAACAGCTTTGGGAATGGTCTCTAGCTTATGGCTGCATTTAGCCGTGTCATTGTTCAGCACCCTACCATGCTCTGCTGACCTGGGGACTTACAATGGACTTAAATTAATGGCCTGCCATGTGGTTTGGTAACATTGGGACTGTGCCTTTTTACTTGTCAACCTTGGGCTTGGCAGCCTCAGTAGCCAGCAGCTGTCTGAGTGAAGAAAAGTCTCTAGCTTCAGTGGGCTGGGAGCTGGTGGCAGAGCTGAAGCCCAAGACTGAGGGGTTTTCACCCAGCCCCTAGGGCCTGGCACTTTGAACTTGGACTTAAAGCCTCCAAATTGTAAGAATAAATTCCTATTTGTTAAGGCCATCCTATTTGTGGTGTATTCTTGTCAGAGCAGCACTAGGTAACTAGAAGAGTATTGAAAATTTGAATTCAGCCTTGCTATAGTGCTTGTTCCATAGGCTTATGGTTGAGTGTTAATGGGTCTGTTAGACTGTCAGCTCTTTGAGGGTAAGGCTGGTGTCTTTTTCCTTTTTTGGTATGCTTTAAGTCTTAATGGTGGCATAGTGCCTAAGGCATTTGACTGCTAACCAGAAGGCTGGTGGTTCAAACCCACTAGCTACTCCTGGAAGGAAGGTTAGGCAATCTACTTCTATAGAGATATCACCTCGGAAACCCCAGGAGGGGTCGCTATGAGTTGGATCTGACTCAGTGGCAGTGAGTTTTGTTTTGTTTTGTAAGTCTTAATAAATGTGTATTAAATAAATGTATAAATCAGTGAATGAACTGAAAAACAATGAACTTCCTCAATTGTCCTATTTCTAAATGCAATACATTTGTCTTTCATGAGACAGTGTTCATGTTTACCTTTTTTCCCCATTCCCATCACCACTACCTTTTTTCCCTGCACTCCAAAGCCACCCCTAGCCATCATTAAGAAATAAATAACTTCTTCACATGCTCATTGTGGAAAAGGTAGAAAATACTTAAACAGATAAAGATAAAAGAAAAAAAAAAAAAAAAAGAGCTCAACAGGAATCCCGTTATCCAGAAATAGCCAGTGTTGACATTTTACGGTATTATGCTTCCCGTATTTTTTCTTAGACATTTGCATTTATAACCCAGATGTCAGCTGCCACCTAGCGTCTTCTCTGAACTTCTCCGAAGAATCAATTTATAATATAACTTAGAATCTAGCAATTATAATTATTTATAATGATAATTTGTAAGCAATTTATAACATACAGTAAATTTCCTTTGGGAATTGAGTTTTGTGTTTCTCTTTTAAATCTTACTTTCACTTCGGACTCACTTCTTGCTAGTTCCTGTCTTCCTCCAAGTTAGTTCCTAGACTTGTAACATCATGTTGTAGGTGCCGTTGAGTGGTCTCTAACTCATAGCAAACCTTTGTACAACAACGTGAAACACTGCCTGGCCTTGCACCATCCTTACAGTCTTTGCCATGCCTGAGCCAGTCGTTGCAACCACTCTGTCAATCCATCTTGTTGAGAGTGTTCCCCTATTTTTCTGACTCTCTACTTTATCAAGCATGATATCCTTCTCCATGGAATGTTCCCTTCTGACAACATGACCAAAATAGGTGAGATGAAGTCTGGCCGTTCTCACTTCCAAGGAACATTGTGGCTGCATTTCTTAACAGGACAGATTTGATCTTTTGTTAGTCCCTGGTATTTTCAGTATTCTTTGCCAACACCACAATTGAAATGCATCAATTCTTCTTTGGTCTTCCTTATTCATGGTCTAGCTTTCACATCTATATAACAAAAACAAAACAAAACAAAACAAAACAAAAAAACCCCCAAACACTCCAAACTCACTGCTATTGAATCAGATCTGACTCATAGTGACCCATCCTTGGGTTTCTGAGGCAGTATCAGTACAGAAGTAGAGTGCCCAATCTTCCTTCTGAGGAGTGGCTGGTGGGTTTGAACTGCCAGCCATCTGGTTAGCAGTCGAATGCTTTAGGCACTATGCCACCAGAGGTCCTACATGCATATAAGGTGATTGAAAATAACATGGCTTGGGTCAGGCACACGTTAATCTTGACATCTTTGCTTTTTAACACTTTAAGGAGGTCTTTTGCAGCACATTTGCCCAGTGCAATACATCATGTGATTTCTTGACTGCTGCTTCCATGGGTGTTGATGGTGGATCCAAGTAAAATGAAATCCCTGACAACTTCAACCTTTTCTGCATTTATCATGATGTTGCTTATGAGTCCAGTTGGGAGGATTTTTGTTTTCTTTATACTGAGGTATAATACAATTAAGTGTTCTGAAATTCCCATTCTTTGCAATGTTATCCGTAATTTGTTATGACCCACACAGTCTAATGCCTTTGCATAGTCAATAAAACACAGGTAGACATCTTTCTGGTATGCTTTGTTTTCAGCCAAGATCTATCTGACTTCAGTAATGATATCCTTTGTTCCACACCCTTTTCTGAATCCAGCTTGAATTTCTGGCATTTCCCTATCAATATACTGCTGCAACTGCTCTTGGATTATCTTTGGCAAAATTTTACTTGCATATAATATTAATGATATTGTTTGATAATTTCCACATTCTGTTGGATCACCTTCCTTTGGGATGGGCACAAATGGGATCTCTTCTAGTCAACTGGGCAGATCTTCCAAATTTTTTGGCATTAACATGTGAGTGCCTCCAGTGCTGCATCTGTTTGTTGAAACATCTCACTGGGTATTCCATCAATACCTAGAGCCTTGTTTTTCACCAATTCCTTCAGAGTAGCTTAGACTTCTTACTTCATTACCATTGGTTCTTGATCATGTGCTACCTCCTGAAATGGTTGAATGTCAACAAATTCTTTTTGATACAATGACTCTGTGTATTCCTTTCATCTTCTTTTGATGCTTCCTGAATCATTCAGTATTTTGCCCATAGAATCCTTCAATATTGTAACTCAAGCCTTGAATCTTTTCTTCAATTCTTTCAGCTTAAGAAATGCCCAGTATTTTCTTCCCTTTTGGTTTTCTGATTCAAGGTCTTTGCACAATTTATTATAATATTTTACTTTGTCTTTTCAAGTTACTCTTTGAAATCTTTTATTCAGTTCTTTTATTTCAGGTTATTATTACATGTTAAGAGTGTCCGCATAGGCTCTCCCATGTTTTCCAGTAGTCATTTTCTCTCAGTATTTTGGGCTGTGGTTCCTCTTTCAATCTGATCCAATCTACCTTCTGTCTGTAAGGGATTCCTTATCATTTGCAGTCTATTGAAGACACCCTTCTTGCTTTTCTATAGTTTATGGATTATAGCAAACAAACCATGGTACAGTGAATTAGTTAGTATGGCTCTTCTAGCTGTGGTCTTTTTGACTCCCACCAGGTGACTGGATGGAACTATGCAAATGTAAGGTGCTTGTGCCCCACCAGTGGGACTGGATAGTTTGCTGATAATGTAAGTAAGGCACATGGCAACCTTGTGGGATGAAACATTGCCACAAATTATCAAACTCACTACAGAAGTAGAGAGTGCCATGGGAGGGATGGTTGGTATCAGAATTGATAAAAAGGTTGGAGGGTAGAGGCATGTTTGACCTCATAGGAAGTAACCTTGGACTGATGCTGGTGACAGTGAATTCTGTCTCCCCCTGTGAAGTTAGAGGAGGTTGGACGATGTGCATGCCCTCATGCCCTTTTTGCACAAACAAAAAACAAACCCTTTTTTCTACAGGAATTGCTATGTAAGAATAGAGGACTCCGGTCTGTCATTTTGAGTTGATGTATATATTGTTGTTATGTTGTTATGTACCGTCGAGTCGCACTTGACTCATAGTGACCCCTCCTTGGCTTTCAGAGGCAGTATCACTATGGAAGTAGATTGCCCCATCTTCCTTCTGAGGAGTGGATATATATATATATAAACTTTACAAATTTGGTAAGTGAAATAACAATCTGCTTTTAT
>NW_006922188.1:1138585-1152593 GCF_000298275.1 Orycteropus afer afer | reverse complement strand
ATAGTATTAAATTTATTTTTTTGCTATTGATTATGTTTTTATTAGACATATTGATGTACTACTAACTTATATGAATAAATTTCCTAACCTTAAACTATCCTTGCATTCCTGGGATTGACTTCCTCTTTATGAATGAGTGTATTAGTCTGTTTTAAGATTTTGTTTGTCAGTATTTTATTATGATTTTCACATCTCTTTCCTGTCACCCTTTTAGTTACTTTTTTAATGACTAGATTGTAAATACTATGAGGACAGGACCATCTTTTTTTCTTGTCTTAGCATAGTGTCCTGTAGATAACAGACCCCATGTAATACCATTTCAAATTGAAGGTATGGGACTGATCTGTAGTTAATTTTGATAGCTTGCTATTGTTTGTAGCTATTTTTTGCCAGATATCAAAGCTACATTAATGTCATGAAATGAATTGGGAAGTTTTCATCTTTTTATATATATTGTAATGAATGTTTGAATGTACTTATCAGTAAAACCATTTGGTTTAGAGAATTTCATTTTTATTTTCTTCAGTCTTTTAGCTTCCTTCATTATTATTGTTCTATTCACATTGTGTCCTTCTCTTGGGGTCAATTGGGGAAATTTATATTTTCCCAAAGACATTTCAAATTAGCTGATTAGTGGGTATTCTTGTAGGAAACGGAGTAGCTGTTTCTGGAAAGTTACCCATGTGTCATTTTTATTACCATTTTCCTGTACAAGTCTGAATTGAACTTTGTGATTTTGGTTTCTCTCCCTTCAATCTATTCTGCCTGTTTCCACCCTGTTGATCTTTCCAAAACACTACTTTGATTAATCATTTCCCTGTTGAAAGTCCTTTAGTGTCTCCTTATTGCCTTGAGAAAAAACTTAGGACATTTTAGGTGGCATTTACAGTTTTTTTTCCAATAGATTTATTTTCTATTGTCTCCCATTAAGCTCCTAGAGAAATTCTTACTCCAGCTGACTTGGTTTTTGTATTGTTCAACTTCTTCCCTGAAACTGCTTTGTAGTTTCTTATGTTGGAACTTTTTTTCCAGGCTTTTATTCACATATGGATATTCTTGTCCATCTGTCCAGATCCTACTGATCCTCCTTGTCTGAGTCATCCCTTATTAACACAATAAGAACTATTCTTTTTCTCCCCTGTGAGGGAAAACAGGGACAAAGGAGCTTATTGTGGGTGGATGTAAGTGATTGTCTATATTCTGGTTCTTGGGATGGGTGGTGGATTCATGGTGCTCATTGTAGTATTTTTAATGATAAATAAAATAAATAAGTAAGTGGGCCACACATGGACCACGGTTGATAATGTATTATAAATCAAGAATTACGATTAATTCCATCTGGTGTGCCTGTGGCTCCCTCCCCCCACAGATCACCTCTTTCTATTTACAGACCTTATCACTTCAATAGACATTGAAGTTTTTAGAGCCAGGGACTTCATATTGTCTTATTTTTAATCCCTCACTGTGCCCTACATGTAAGTGGATTGAAAGTCAAGAAATTTGAAGATTTGGATTATGGTTATGTTCCTATCACTGAGAGCTTGTGTGAGGAACTTGTGTGACTTTTTTTTTTTTTTAGTGGTTTTTGACTTATACGATAGTTTCACATTCTGTTTCATTTCATCTTTCCACCAAAGAATCACCTAATCTCTCTGGGTGACAGATGCCTCTAAAAATGAGGAGTATAATTTTTGTGGTTACTTTCCTCTGTGATTTCTTTTATTATTATTATTATTATTGTCATATTGCTTTTTTATTATAATTTTTTTTATTATGATAAAAACAGATTTGGAGATTTCCACCATGAATACCAAAGAATGGTGGGGACCAGCTGTAGCCAGATATTTTAGGTTTGAGGAACCAAAACCTCTGCCAAATACTGAAGTAAATTTCACATTTGTGAAAAATTGCTGAGAAATATTAAGGGAAGTGAGGATTATTGAGCTTCAATTTTACTGGAAGTTCCCTGTAATAGTATCTTGACTAAGAGAAAAGACTGGAAGAGAAGGCTAATGGAATTATCTTTACACATTCACCTCTTTGAACTCATCAGACATAGGATAAATAAAAATGTACACTTTGATTCTAAATAGTTTGTGGGGCTCCAATATGCTTTAATTTTGGCTAGCTTTATTTCCTATTGTACTGTCTCCCCCTGGACCTTACCCTTTGCCCTTTAATGCATGTGAACAAAAATATTTGCACATATACCCAGGCCATTCATCTTAAGAATTTCCTGAATCATCTTCTACTTCTGAATCTTTTCTTGGTATTTTCAACTTAATCCTCCTATTTAATTCTTCAAATACTAAGTTATCTGTATAACTTTCCAGTTGAAATTAATCATTTCCACACACTTTGATGGCAATTCACACGTATTTTCTTATTCTAAATATGAGCATGTTGATCATGTCTGTCTTTTTCAGACTTAAGCCTTCTAATGAACAGATACACTTAGTAACTGTAATAGTTACTAGTCCACAATAATAGTTCACTAAAGAGAATGTCTTGGGACAAAAATTTTCTGAATCCCCTTTTTAAATGAAATATCATGTAAGGCTGGCTGGCAGTTCAAACCCACCAACCACTCCTCGGAAGGAAGATTGGGCAATCTACTTCTGTAGAGATACCGCCTCGGAAACCCAAGGAGGGGTAGATCACTGTAGAGAATGTCTTGGGACAAAAGTTTTCTGAATCTCCCTTTTAAATGAAATATCATGTGTAAGGTTCAAATGTGTAGAAGAGATTAAGAGGAGCATTATATAATATTTTTTTTTGTTCAACATTGTGCCATATGATTATTATAAATAGAACAATGAGGCTGATTTAATAAACTTCCAATGAAATTTGTGTTTATGGAAGACAGTTGCAGTCACATCAGTTTAAGCATCCAATTTAATTTTCTTGCACACTCTTTTTTTCTCTCTATTTTCCTGGCATCAAGAAAATCTGGATGCACGCCGATGAGTAGTTGCAAATGGCAGTATTTTTTAATAGCTTACTGTTCAGTTTAACTGATAACAGTAGCTAAAAAGAGTAGGAGATACTTGTTTCAAATTAGAATCACAGCAAGTAACAAGTACATGCAGTCACTAATTGTTTAGTGTTCAGCTTAAAGGGAGTCAGTTAATGGGTTCCCAGTTTAATTTGTCACCATTTGGCAGAAAATACCATATGAATGTACCTTGTCATTTAATTGAGTAGAGCACACATGTGTTGTAGGATTGTATTTGCTTATAGAATTTTATGTGAGTAGATGTGTGCAAATCGGATTTTTTTTTTTAAAAAAACCACAACAAAAGATCTGCAGTCTTCTTAAATGGTGTCACATTTCCAAGGTGTTCAAATATAGCTACAGAGAAGCTTTATCTTGAGGGCTCCAGAAAAAAAAGAGAGTTAACCAGGCAGCACAAATTAAGTAATTTGGGGGTCTCCTTTGTGTTAAAATTTAGTAAGGAACACACATGCATTTAGGTGATGCTTTTTATTGCAGTTCTAAAAATAATTAATATATTTTAACAATGAAGTTTGACTCAAATGTTTGCAGAACCTGGGAAGTACAGTTTGAGTAGCATATGAGTAGGGTAAAAGAATGTGGCCTCAAAATCATTCATTTTCTCTAACGTTTTCATTTTTATAGACTGGTACTGCAATTTTGATGTGTGTGAAAATCTCCAGCACAATGCCTCATATATGCACTAAATACTTAGTTTTTTGAAGTAATGGATTCAAACATCAGAAAAGAAAAAGAATTGTTAAAACTGTTCATTGTTAATATTTGTTGCATGCTTACCATAGTCCAGACCCTTTGCTGTGTGCTCATAGCAAACCCAGGTTTGTATCATTATACTTACCATTTTACAGATAAGTGAATCATGTAGAGATTAAGTACCATGTTCAAGGTGGCCCAGTCATACATTGCAGATCAGAGATTTGAATTTTGACTCTATGATGTTCCCAAATCCAAATGCTTAACAAGTACATTATACCAACAAAATGCATTTAGCAAGTATAGTTATTTCTCTACTTGATGTATTTTGTTTAATTGTAGCTGATTTCCTGTAACCATATAAGGTTGATCTTTCTGTTCATTTATCATTTTCAGAAAACTACATTGATTCTTAATTTTATGTTAACTGTCAGTAGTACATTTTCCAATAGCATTTAGAGGAGCAGATCATGTCTAGGCACTTGGGTTTATAAAGAGGGTTTGATGTTCCCAGTGAGACTTTCCACATTCTTTTCAGTTCAGTCGGGTGCACTGATGTGTGTGAGGCATCCCTCCCAACACAGCTTTCTCGTGGGCAGAACAGATGAAAATAGCTTATAAAACCAAAGCCCTTATTTTTTCTACCTTACATTTCAATGATTGTTGATTTTGTGGCTTGGGAGGACTAGTCTTGAGCCCCATGCAAAGGAAAAAGGTCACAAAAGGAAGAGTCGTAGCAAGGACCTTGAGGATTGCTGGGTCTTTTCTGCAACTTTCAAGAGCTTTTTGTTGGGTAACAATATCAAGCATAGTTTAGGAAGAAGGAAATGCTATTTGATTCAAATGATCATGAATCACTTCTGCTGTCAGTAGTCATTTGGCTGGCAGATGTGCTGAGAAACTTCATTAGAAGGGCTTCAGTCTCTGGGAGAGAAGGGCAGATCAGTGCATAACTGTAATATGATATTATAATCATAGTGTGTTATTATGAACTGCTAAAGGATCTTGGGGAGCTCTGGTAGCGTAGTGCCTAAGGCACTTGACTGCTAACCAGAAGGCTGGTGGTTCAAACCCATCAGCCACTCCTCGGAAGGAAGATGGGGCAATCTTCTTCCATAGTGATACTGCCTCGGAAACCCAAGGAGGGGTCGCTATGAGTCAGGTCTGACTCCACGGCACACAACAATGACAACAAAGGATCTTGACAGGAGAAAGTAGCTGGGGTTGGGGTGCAGCTTGTCAGGAAGAACTTCACAGTAGAGGTGGCATTTGAGCAAAGTTTTGAAGGATGAATAAGAGTTTGCCAGGTTATGAAGTGGGGAATGGAAGTGAAGACTCTTCCAGACTTCCTCATTCTGACCTATTGCTGTGTTTTCCTGTACTTTTCATCTCTCTTCTTTCTCTTCCCTTTATGACCAATGGGAAAAGCAACTGAAAATGACAAACTGAAATACAATACTCTTTTACTTTCCCTGTTGTTTTTGATAAGAGACCTACATATAAAAAAGAAGTAAACAGTGTTTTGTTTTACTCTGTAGACCTTGTGAAGATAAGGCCCTTGCTTTAATCTTACATCATAATAATCCATTGATATCACAATTAGCTAATGGTTATCAAAAGAATGTATAGAGAGTGTTGAGTTTCTGGAAAATAGACATCAGAGGCAATCATTTTCTTTCAGGCATTTGATCTGGATCCAATCTAATCCTTGGTCTCAAAATGGTTGGTATTATTTGCTCTAACAAAATTAGTGAAGTTGTCTATAGATAGATAGATGCAGGTCTTTCCTATAAGAATTTAACATCTTCCCTATTGTATTATAACTGCTCATCATGGACTTTTGAGAAAAGCTTCATTGGAAATGTTCAGCTTTGTTGATCTCTTAACAATATGAAGATTTGAACTATTTTGAATTTGGAATATTTGTTTACTCTGTGGAATAGGTGATTAACTTTTGGTAAACTTAAAGGGGCTATCAAATCAAGTGTCAGAGGTCTGTAGAATGATAGCAAAGCACGTACATGCAGGTGTTTACCTGAGTTATCCAGATAATTCTAATCTCTGGCTTTCTTTGGCTGTGCTGAGAACCACTCCACAATGGTAGTCTTTCCTGTGCCAGGACTGTCTCCACTAGATGGTGCTAACACTTGCTGTTGTAGCTCCAGCCCAGGTAATTTAGTAATAAAAGGTGAATCACTTATTCAATAAGTATTTATTGAGCACACACGAAACAGACCCTGTAGGGCTTGCTTGTGGTGGGTTACAAAGAAAACTAGAGTGAACCCTCCCCTTGAGAGGGTACAGTCATACACACAAATAGCAAGGCAGCCCGTGGAAGAGGAAATGTAATAAACGATTACACATGCCAGTTCTGGAAGGGTCTCTGGTGTTGTAGTGGTTAAGGCATTTGGCTGCTAACCAAAAAGTTGGTGGTTCAAACCCACCAGTCACTCTGTGGGAGGAAAATGAGGCAGTCTGCTTCCATATTTATAGCCTTGGAAATCCATGAGGGCAGTTCTACTTTGTTCTGTAGGGTCATTTTGAGTTTGAATTGACTGGATGGCAGTGAGTTGTATGACAGTTCTGGAGCCAGAATGCCTGGGTCCAAATCCCATCTCAGCCACTTACTAGTTTACTACTTAAATTACTTAACCTCTTGGTGCCTCAGTTTCTCCATCTGTAAAATGTGGATAGTAATAGTACTTCCCATATACAGTTGCTGTGAAGATTAAGTATGTTGAATTTGCAAAACATTTAAACCTGGGGCTAATATAAAGTGTCTGGCAAACAGGTAAAGCTCTCAACTACTAGCCAAAAGGTTGGTGATTCGAACCCACCCAGAGGCACCTTGGAAGACAGGACTGCTTCCAAAAGGCCACAGCTTTGAAAACCCTATGGAGAGTACTACTCTGTACTCTTGGGGGTCTCTGTGAGTCAGAATCAATTTGATGGCAACTAACAAGAACAATATGTCCCGTACTTCCAGCTCCCAGTGTATAAACCCAATGAAAGCGGTGAACTCTGTTTTATTTATGGGTGTATCCTAAGAGTACTTTGTACATAGTAGCCACTCCTCTTGCAAAAATATATACTCTTCTCAAGAGGAATATATACTCCTCTCAAATGAATATGTTGATTGAATCAATCAAGGTTAAAGTTATAAGTTTTGTGAGCTTAGCTGGGGTGAGTGAATTATAGAGCCATGGGTCCAACAAGGACTCATAAGCTTTCTGATTTACTCATTTCTTTTAAAATTCTGCCCTGCTCATTCTAAAAAGATATCTTCAGCATTAAAGAGTGTCATTTTGTAAGAAAGTCTTCCTGAAAAAAATGCAATAATGCAGAGTATGGAAGAGGCAGTTCCATGGTGACCTTTCCCCCTTTGAGGACCTCTGGGGAAGGGGAACTGGCCTCCTGGAGGTTGTTGTAGCCATTCCTCTTATCTGGTTCTCCACTGCTCTTTCTCTCTACATTGAACAAACATCTTGAAGGCAAATGTCAAGATAGGAATAAGAAGAGTTTAATTTGTCGCATTGCATACAGCTGTGTGTGGCACTGCAATTTGCATTTTAATGTCCTGCTTATTCCAGAAAAATGGCATTTTACTGATTTCCTGTATTATTCATGAATTTCAAGGCTTTGTAGTTTAAAAATAAAAGTTCAGGTGATAGCTTAGAATAAGGGAAGTTAAACTCTGACAGGTTTTCTTGCTCTTTCCTCATTGCAAGACTTTTCCATCTGTTTCAGTGTTTCTTTTATTGAGACTTCCATGGGCATTGATTGTGAATCCAAGTAAAATGAAATCCTTGACAACATCAATATTTTCTCCATGTATTGCTTATTTCCACTTGTGAGGATTTTTCTTTATGTTAAAGTATAATCTGTACTGAAGGCTGTAGTCTTTGATCTTCATCTGTATGTCCTTCAAGTCCAATAACTTTAGGTATTTTCAGTTGCCTTCTATGCATGCCAAAGCTGGACAATGAATATGGAAGACCAAAGAAGAATCGATGCATTTGAACTATGGTGTTGGTGAAGAATATTGAATATACAATGGACTGCCAGAAGAACAGACAGATCTGTCTTGAAAGAAGTACAGCTGGAATGCTCTGTAGAAATGATGGTGGCAAGACTCTGTCTCTCATACTTTGGTCATGTTATCAGGAGGGACCAGTCCCTGGAGAAGGACATCATGATTGGAAAGTAGAGGGTCAGTGATAAAGAGGAAGACCATCAACAAGATGGATTGACACAGTAGCTGCAACAAGGGGCTCAAACGTAGCAATGATTGTGAGGATGGTGCAGGACTAGGCGGTATTATTTTGTTCTATACAGGGTTGCTGTGAGTCATAACCAACTTGAAGGCACTGAACAACCACAACAATAACAAGTGTTTCTTAGCTTAGTCTTCTGTAAATTACCCTGATGTCAAGAACATTGTACATGGAAATGTTAACCCAGGTGCCATATCTGGCCTCCTCGTTAACTTCAGTGTTCTCAAGAGAATATGTGTGGTAGAAGAAGCACTGACCTGCTTAGAGAAACATGAAAAGATGTCTAGCAGGAAGGCAAGTATCACAAGTCTTTCCTCCTGATGAAGTGCGTAAACTATCTGTAGACGAGGCCTGCCCTTGGCCATTTGGCATTTGCAGATGTTAATGCCCCCATAGAAGTCGTCCTACTTATGGGATGTGTGGAGTGTATAATGCTGAGTAATTATCAGGTGTTAACCTGCTTTCTCAATTATTTGTTTTTAATGAAAATACAGGTTGGTTCAGGTCAGAGATCAACCTGGGAATAGTGTGCTGGGGAAGTTCTCTTGCCAGGAATGCCTGGAATGAGCAGTATTTAAGATGGAAGGCAGGGAGTGTGAAAGCACCCTTGCAGAAAGGCCACGTCCCTGTGGTCGCATGAAGAATTTAGGTGAGAAAGCACGCTCCAGGGGCAGATACATCCTGACAGTAGCGCCATGGCTGCTTGCTTGCTCTCTGAACAGGTGACACCAGATAGGGCTGCAGGACTTTGTGAATCCCAGCTTTCTGGGATCAATTTTTGTCATCAGGTTTTACAATGTGGTTTGAGGGACAATAAGAAATGATGGGGGGAAAGTCAGTACAGTTTTCAGGACCAGTTAAATAATAAGAATGAATCATTGTGTTATTTAAAATGTATCACAAAATGGAGGTGAATGCTGGAAGCCCAATGATAGTTTTTGTCTGAAATGGCTGTTGACTCAGGCAAAATGTTAGGATGGCTGGGGAAGATACAGAGGAGCCATTCAGTCATTCAGATAACATTTATTGAGTGCCTCTGAACCGGGTGGAGTCTCTCGGTGGTGCTATCAGTTAAGCACTCAAAACAAAACACAAACACATTGCCATTGAGTCTGATCATAGCGACCCCTCTTTGGGTTTCTGAGGTGGTATCACTACAGACGTAGATTGCCCAACCTTCCTTCCAAAGAGTGGCTGGTGGGTTTGAACCACAAGCCCTCTGGTTAGCAGTCAAATGCCTTAGGCACTATGCCACCAGAGCTCCCAGTTAAGCACTCAGCTACTGACAAGATTGGCAGTTCACATCTGCCCAGAGGTATCTCAGAAGAAAGGCCTGGTGATCTACTTCAAAAGTAGCCACTGACAGTCTGGTGGAGCGCCCTTCTACTCTGATACACATCACCATGAGTCAGAATTGACTCGACAACAACTGTTTTTTTTTTTTTTTTTTAAATTTATGTATCAAGTACTGAGTTACGGGCTATATGAAGTGTATGCATATGAAACGGAGAGAGAGATAGAGAAACATAGAGTCAGAGACAGACAGACAGGGACATTACAAAGATAACAAAGGAATTTGACTCTCTAAAGCACTTGACTGCTAACCAGAAGGCTGGCGGTTCAAACCCACCAGCCACTCCTCGGAAGGAAGGTTGGGCAATCCTACTTCCGTAGTGATACTGCCTCGGAAACCCAAGGAGGGGTCGCTATGAGTCGGGGCCGACTCGACGGCACATAACAACAACAACAACAACAGTCTCTACCTAAGGAGCTCTGGTGGTGTAGTGGTTAAGGCATTTTACTGCTAACCAAAAGATTGGTGGTTTGAAGCCTTCAGCTGCTCCGTGGAAGAAAGATGAGGCAATTTGCTTCCGTAAAGATGTATACAACCTTGGAAACCTAATTGGGTTGCTATGAGTTGGAATCAATTCAATGGCAGTGAGTTTGAGTCTCTACTTTGGTTTTAATGAGAAGAGAGTTCAAAGTGTATGTCTCTGATATCTCTTTAATTAGATCTTGTCACCTGGCTACTTGGATCTATTTGAAGAATCAAACAGACTTGATGTTTCTGATTGTCTCTAAATAATGTCTATGGGACAAAGACCTTATTTTTGCTGCTTTTCCTTACCTGTTTTATTCATTCAACCAGTATTTATTTAATTCCTATGTCATAACAGCCGTTGTACCAGCTTTGGGATTTAGTGGTGAACAAGGAAAAACATGGCTCCTGCCCTAGTGAATTTTACATTACTGGTGATTCAAGCCAAATATATGAGTAGCCATAGTCCACAGTGGTTCATGCTGTGATGAGAAAATGCCCTTGGAGCTCAGAGCAGGGCATTCACGCAGGCTCAGAGGGTATTTCTGGAGGAAGTAGCATCCAAACTAATATCTAAAGAATGAGTGAGACCTAGCCCAAAGAAGACTATGGAATGTTCCAGACAGAGGAGCAGCCTGTGCACCTACTGGAGCCTTGGGTCATTCTCAGAGTCATCAAGTGCATTAATGGCTAATGAATGAATTGGAAAGTAATGCAGAGATATACATACTGGTGTTAATGATGCTTAATCATAGGATCAGTAATTGTACTCTGTTCTGAATAAGGGTAAGAATCATTAGGCTTTATCCTGATGGAATGCCTTGAAGTGTTGGGTTGGCTCCACAGATGTTCAAATGGAAGAATGTGATCAGATCAACACATATTAATCTCCATTCCATAAACAAACCTCTTGGCTTACTTACACTCTACTGATACTGGATTAGTTGTGCTCATTTATTAGATAGATAGATAGCCAGCTAGATAAATACCTGCCACTGAGTTGACGCCATCCAACCCGTGGTGACCATATGCACAACAGAATGAAACTTTGCCCAGTCTTGTCATTCTCATGGTCTCTGGCATGTTCAAGTCTATATTTGTGACTGTTGTGCCAATCCGTCTCACTGAAAGTCTTCCTCACCCTTACTGGCCCTTTATCATTTATTGTATACATTTATGGTAATGTTGGAGGATATTTTAATTACATGTCAGTACAATCTGTTCTTACAGCTGCCATATATTGAAGATAACCTCAGTGGTAGGCACTCCCAAGGGTTTTAGGAACACTCTTATTTAATATCTGACATAGTCCATTAAGGGAGGAGCTGTTATTCCCACTGTGCAGATGATGACCAGAAGCTCTGAGAGATAACATGACCTGCTGTTGGTTTCTCACCTGGTAAGGATTAGAGGAGGAATTCAAACCCAAGCTGTTTGTCAGCTTGCCTTAGCACTCTAGACCTTCAGAGTAAGAAGAAGGTGGGGTTATTAATGCATCTTTTCAGAGTCATTTGTGACTTGTTTTAAGATAATGAAAGAATCATCGAAGGGTAGATAGCTATGTCTCCTGATTTGTCTGGCAACATGATTAGAGAGTTTTGTACATGGTATATTTTATGATAGATAATCATAATGTGTAAAATGCTATAGTATACCAAATCATCTAATTAACATGGCTCTTGTCTTAGCCAGAATGTAATTAATCCCCACCTTTCTTTGTGTAATTGTATTGTACCTGTCAAAAACTAAATTTTCTAAAAGTCTTGCTTTAAATTACAGAATATAAGCAATAATTATATAGTAACTTTCTCTTATGGGCAGACCTAGTTGGAAAGATTCATGGTAAAGAGCCATATTTTAATGGAGAATGAGAGATGAAAAGAAGAGAACTTTGGCAGAGGTGAATCACTTTGTGATAGTGGGAGCTCCAAAGTATAGCAGGAGCATCCCAGTTATTAAGGCAGATGACAAGGAAAGGCAAACATAGACATTCAAATAATGAGGTAAAGAAAGTGAGTAAATTTCAGTATGTAAGTAAAATCCAGGATATTTTTGTTGATGGACTAGATATTCTTAAACACTAATGCCAGACAAAAATTTAAATATACATATCATTTTAATTGCATGATTGAGCTGGCAAGAAAATAAGAGGAGTTTTTACTGGTTAAAAACGGAGAAAGCAAAGAAAAAAAAAAAAAAACAGATAGGTAAAGCTGAGTGGAAACTGTCAACCTCCCTAACTGCTGATTTTCAGTGACCTAGCTCTGGTGACATAGTGCTAAGGCCTTTGACTGCTAACCAGAAGGCTGGCGGTTCAAACCCACCAGCCGCTCCTCGGAAGGAAGGTTGGAAAATCTACTTCTGTAGTGATACCGCTTCGGAAACCCAAGAAGTGGTCACTGTGAGTCGAATTGACTGAACAGCAGTGAGTTTGGTTTGTTTTTTCTTTAATCCTTACTAGACTCACTGCCAGGAGCTCTGGTAGCATAGTGCCTAAAGCACTTGACTGCTAACCAGAAGGCTGGCGGTTCAAACCCACCAGCCACTCCTCGGAAGGAAGGTTGGGCAATCCTACTTCCGTAGTGATACTGCCTCGGAAACCCAAGGAGGGGTCGCTATGAGTCGGGGCCGACTGGACGGCAAATAACAACAACAACAACAAGACTCACTGCCTGCAAGTCAAATCCAACTCATAGTAACCCCTCCTTGGGTTTCCAAGGTGCTACCTCTACGGAATTCGATTGCCCAATCTTCCTTTGGAGGAGTGGCTGGTGGGTGTAGTGCCTAAGGCATTTGACTACTAATCAGAAGACTGGCAGTTCAAACCACCAACCACTCCTCAGAAGGAAGATTGGGCCACTACTTCTATAGAGATAGTCCCTGTTCTCTATAGAGATAGCCCCTATTCTCCATAGAGAAACCCAGGGAGGGGTTGCTGTGAGTTGGCAAAACCTGTTTGCTCTTGGCTACTAACCGTTGGTGGTTTGAACCCACCCAGCAGTGCTGCAGAAGGAAGTCCTGATGATCTGCTTCTCTAAGGATTATATCAATGACGGCCAAGAAAACCCCATGCAACAGTTGTCTGTAATATATGGGTTGCCATGGGTTGCAGTCGACTCACCAGCAGCAGGCTTGATTTGTTTTTTTGTTTAGAACATTGAGTATAAAGGTTGCATTCCTAAGGCAGGACATAAGCCAAAGGCTTTCACAAAGTGGAGAGTTATATTGACGCTGCCACTAAAACCCAAGACCCTCGAAAGGATGACACTATAATAAATAAAAATCCTCACAACTGGACCAACAAGCAACATAAAAAGATTGAAGTTGTCAAAGGTTTCATTTTACTTGGATCCACAATCAATACCCATGGAAGCAGTAGTCAAGAAATCAAATGACATATTGCATTGGACAAGTCTGCTACAATCTTTACAGTGTTAAGGAACTAAGATGTCACTTTAAGACTAAGGTGTTCATGATCTAAGCCATGGTATTTTCAATCACCTCATATGCATGTGAAAGCTGGACAATTAATAAGGAAGACCGAAGAAGAAATGATGTATTTGAATTGTGATGTTGGTGAAGAATATTGAATATACCATGGCTGCCAGAAGAAGGAACAAAACTGTCTTGGAAAAATTACAGAGTGACTGCTCCTTAGAAGTGAGGATGGTGAGATTTCATCTCCCATACTTTGGACATGTTGTCAGGAGGGACCAGTCCCTGGAGAAGGATATTATGCTAGGTAAAGTAGAGGATCAGCGAAAAAGAGGAAGACCTTCAATGAGATGGACTGACACAGTGGTGGCTCCAACAATGGGCTCAAACATAACAATGATTGTGAGGATGGTGCAGGACCAAGCAGTTTCTGTTCTGTTGTACATAAATTTGCTATGAGTCAGAACTGACTTGATGGCTCAGGTGTGGCAAAGATTATGAGGTTGACACAGCACTGGGCTGTGTTTTACTCTATTGTACATAGGGTTGCTATGAGTCAGAACCAACTCGATGGCACTAACAACAATAACAACAACAAGGATGTTAACTCTAAGGAGCCCTAATGGCACAACTGGAGCTCTGGTAGCATAGTGCCTGAGGCACTTACTGCTAAGCAGAAGGCTGGCGGTTCAAACCCACCAGCCACTCCTTGGAAGGAAGGTTGGGCAATCTACTTCCATAGTGATACTGCCTCAGAAACCCAAGGAAGGG